>NW_020226876.1:19827-69371 GCF_003070985.1 Temnothorax curvispinosus
TGTATATGACAACGATATGAAAGCAAAACGTGTCCTTTAGTGAATTTTGAGGAACATCGGAAAGCGTCGACTGGGAAAAAACCATACGCCTTCCACGAACTGTCAAATCCGCGAAGCGAAAGCCAGCTGCGTATACAAACACGGGAAAGCGCGGTCCTAAGCAGCAAAGCTTTTGGTTTGACGGCCTTGACAATATCGTGGTGAAACTGACAGTGACAACACTCTTCTCTTCCTCTCTCTTCGACCTAATATTCACTCTGAATATGTCAATAGCTCGTAACAACGTATGGAATTGAGAATAAGTTTTATAACAATAGATGAATGAGAGGAAAGAGGGACGGGATAAATAAAATATTATTCATATTCACAAAACGGTATAAAAATTGTAGGCATGATTATGGGTTACGGACTTGTGAGGAAGAGGCATAGGATATCACGCAAAAGACACGCTTCCACGAACCAAACGTTGACATGAAAGACGGTAACTCATGCGTACATAAAATTTATACATCCTGTAACGCTACAAGATGTGTTCAAATTAATATCATTGTTGAAGTAAGAGCAAACGGTCACTTTCATGTCTCCAGTCGAAACGTTTGATATCGGCAGATAGTCTCACGTTTCCGCAATATAGATTTCAAAACTGTCGCGAAAGTGCACGGATTTAAATTATGCGCATAGTTATCTCTCGTACATTGGTATAACTTTCTTATACATGTGTATATCTATCTATCTATAAATATATCTATATATATGTATATATATATATATATATATATATATATATATATATATATGTCAAAAACTCTTATATTTCTTATACCATATATCATAAAATATAAAAATTGAACATTTCGTTAAAGCACATGTTATCATCACAACTCTTATTTGAGGAACTAGTAATATAATATGTATACATATATATATATATATATTGAAAATTAATAATTTTAATAACAATTCGCGAAGTAAGATGCAATCATGACGTAAATCACACAATTGTCACGAAACGTTCCGCTGAACGCCGTAATGAAAAATAAATAAAAATAAATAAAAATAAAGATGTGCGTGTGTCCTGATTGCAAAAGTTTTGTGCTACGAGGAAATAAATTTTCAAATGGAAAATAAGAGACTAATGCTGAGACTAAAATGTCTAGGCTATAAGATTTCTTTTTTCTCTTTAAAAAATCATTGTCATTTCGAATGTCAAAGCAAATTAAGAAACGTGATTTTCTTTCTCATCTGTATGCGTGCAATGAATAAATTTTGTACAAGATTTTCGTTCGAATACGTCTCCGAAGTCAAGCTGTCGGTATTGTAAATGCTGCATTGCACAGAAAGGAATGCAATCCTATATTCCTTGATGAATTATATCCGGTCATAGAATACACGGTCAAAAATATCGAGTTCTTCAAAAGTTAACGGAAGTGCCAAACCATATTTTCATATACGTCCAAAATATAAGTTCTAACGAGTTTCTCTTACGCTGAATCACGTCAATCATCGTATTGATATTCTCGACAAATAAAATCCAACAGTAGGATGTCATAAATGGAATATAAATGTGAGTTATGTCCAAAATGTGATACGTTCATAACTCGTGTAGCCCTTTTCAAATATAAATCCGTAAATACTTAAAAATGGATCTGGCGATTTATAAATCTACCCTGTTCTTATCGCAGACCGTTCAGACTTGTACTGAGAATCTTTGGAATGCAGTCTCCTTATCTAAGAAATCACGAAAGTGTCCAAATACGTTTCTGCATAATCGTCTAACAAACAATCGGATATTAAATATCGCAATTAAGATATTAAATATCTTGAAAAAATTGTTGCCTGTCGAGGACGTAATACCTAAACCGAGTTGGTATAATATTTCCCTCTATACGTTTAATCTCTACACGTTTCTATCATTCAAACAAAAATCGCGATTAACCCTTAAAGACATGTCGCAATAAACACAATGTATATATAATCGCTGAATCGACTCAATCATGCGACTCTCGAGATACACAGCTTTCGTTCTAAATCGACATTCATTTTATCAGTGCAATTTTTGCATTATAAATTAGACTGCAAATAGGAAGAATGCAAGAAGTAGATTACATCACGGGTTATGTTAAAGATATAAAGGATATAAAAATAAAAAAAATGCGAGATAGCGAAACAACTAATAAAGTCAAATTTCGATCTCGATTTAGAACCAGTGTTACAGCGTATTCGTGAGGGTGCGAGATCACGTCGGTTGTCAGTATTCACGTTTACAGACAAATGTAAATGTCAAGTACGAGAAGAGAAACATTGTATACGATAACCTAGAGAACTAGATTGACTTGTTGGTACTTGGACGAATGCGGGGATAGCCTCTATTACCAGTTGATATCGACATGCGAAAGATAGCTTGTTTCGGACTTCTTCCTAATAAAATTCTCGCCTAGAACATATCATTATGTCCAAAATTTATTTATACTTATTTTTGTTAAACGAGACAAGACAACGTACTAAGAGACGAAAGAAATGGTATATCGCACAAGTTTTCAAGATAATAATGTTCAATAATTAACAATAATCATAAAATGAATTAATTATTCTCTTCCGTTTGTACTACATATATACACAATATAAATTTAAATCTAACATTTCTTTCATTTCACAATAGTTGAGCTTTGATATTTTTTCAAAAATGCGTGAAAAAGTCTATTAACGCAGGAATATTCGCGGATAATTTTTTTATTTATATCTTTTAATCATTGAAAATTCAACGCGTTGCAAGAAATATGCACGCAATAATTATGTAATAAATTTTAATATACTTAAAAGAATAATATAAAAATGTAAAAATTCTAATGTAAAAAAGGAGTTTACTTTCGTTTGGGGGATTTTATACTTTCTTAATCGAAACTATAATACATATAAGATTATTCTAAATTATATTTTAATTTATTGGAACATTTTCTATTCATTTACAATTTGTTCATTATTAATTTACAATTTGTTCATTATCTATGTACAATTTATACATAGACATGTAACTGAAATACACTCGCGTGTATATTTACGAATTTGCTCGTAAAAATTAAAATTTATTACTAAAAGCAAGAAAATGTTCCACGCTTGCGTGGAAAGTGGCAATAATTCTTACTTGCTACGACGTTTGCCCATGGAGTTCCTCAAGAGCTTAAAGGCATTTGGTGTGGTTATGGTATTGGGATTATACGGTCCCTTCGGACAGTATTTAACCGTGTGTGCCTCGTCACCGGTCGCGCCACAGATAGGACACGTATAAGCCCTACCAATCAAAAATATTATCTTCTATACTTTAACATGTAATAAACACAAGATATTTGACGTTAAAAAAAGGAGAGAAAACAAATTCCGAATATCATGTTTCGTGAAATTATCCGCTGAAGAAGACTTTAAGCAAGACTTTTCTTTTATATTTTTTCGATTATGAGTAAAATCGTTAAGAAAGTGATTATTATACGAGATTATTTAAAAAATAATTTTATTAATTTTAAATCTTTTTATCCTTTCTTTTTATTTTAGACCCTTTTTTACGCAATATATCTTTTTGGGTTTTTATGGGTGCTTTTCTTCTTTAAATGTACGGCAACCATTTCGACTGTATCATTATTGTATTCTCTCGCAACATAACCACATATCACTTTACATGAATTCAGATGCGAATTATACGGATATAATTATGGATAAAAAAATGTATCGTAGGATGAAAATCGTCTTCGTTTTTCTTGCACAGAATTAATAAGAAAAGAAAAATATTTATGACGATACTAGAGATATTATAAAATATTAAGAATAGTTTTGAAATTCACAGATCATATCTTTGAGAAATTTTATTAAGAACAAAAAAAAACGTATAATTGATAGAAGAACATATGGTTAAAACTCAAAGGGAAAGAGGTCTTAATTGAAAAAAAGCTTTTCTTTTCTGTGCATTTTTTTCTATTTATTTTTGGCACGCCTATGGTGTACTCTATGGTGTAAAATGGTTTACGCTATGGTGAATGTAGCCTAATTTACGGTCCCGCCCAAATTAGGGTTTCATTGTGTCCCAGTGCTATGGGACTTAGTAAAACGGAGAAGTAAAATAGAGAAGATTTCTTCACACTAATTTGTTTTGTTTTTCATATTTCTACTGAAAAATGTAGAACGCCTGTACTAGAATATCTAGCTGTGCTTATGAGAAATATCTATGGGGTATCTATAAGGTATAATATCCATGTCAAGAACAAAGTTCCACAGAACCCACAAATTGAAACTAAAGATTAAAAGCACCCTCTGTAGAGGATATATTTAAAGAAAGAACATTCAATTTCGAAATATTTGAAACGTCCATCTGTGACACTGTAGTAAAAAAATAAAAATGTATCAGATTTTTAATACGTACCTGAGAACAGGACACCGAACACGTCCGTCGACATCTTTCAGCAAGTGCTCCCGATAGTACGTCTCTTCTTCACCGTTATTTCTGCAGAACACGCACTCCGTTGGCAAGGGCTTTTTGTTTTTCTTTCGCCGTGATGCAGTCTGTTTCGACATGTCTGTGTCCACATCTGGGCAATATTCAAAGTCGCGACCATTGTGTCGAAAGTCTTCCATTATCTCTTCAACTGCGGTAAAGCATTAATAAGATCGTTAAAAAAATTTAATAGATACAAATGGAGGAAAGAAAAAACAAAAACTTTTCTTCCTACAGTTTTAACACAAGAGAAAATTAAGATCTAACAGCAGCGATAATCAAGCAACGAAATCTACAGATCAAATCTATGTAAAATAAAATATTTAACATCCTTTCGAAGTCGCAGTACCGAAATCATTTTTCGGTGATGCACGCAGAAACGTATGTAATTCGATAGGGCGCGGGTTTGTAAACACACACGGCCGTTTTCGGGTCGGGTGATTTCGAGTGTTTATATCGAGCACGGTAATCACATCATCGTCGTTGTCACGTCGTCATCGTCGGCAATCGGCATCGTAGGATAAACATATCTGCACGAATCTCAATAGGCTTTTGTCTCCTCGTCGATAAAATATCCGCTCTTTGTGGACGATCACAAGTGGCACTTCGCAAAGCGACCGATATGCGACGAGAGAGATGCACACGTGCGAGATGCGAGAGGATAATTGCCGGCAATTTGTAATCGGTGCGTGCCATGAAAAGACAAATCGACAAACAAATAAACGCGGCTTTCTTCTTGCAGCCCGGCTTCGACGCGAAGAAAACCTTTGCTGCACCGCGGCGACAAGTCCCGAAAAAATTTCGTCAACGAATCGGAAATAAATCGACAACGGAGATTTACGTTTGTTATGATTCCGTATCTCTTATCGAGTCAACGTAACGCTTCTTTAACGAACATTTCCCGTCATACAAGCTCCGCGCATTCAAATCTCCGTGAAAGCGACCGATACGTCGATGCGATTGGACCAACGATGAATCAAGCAACAAATACTTTGATGAGATAGTTATATAGGACGAAAGTTATAAAACAATTTATCGTTATATATCTACGCTTGGACATTACTGCTTACACGAGAAACCTAATTCATGCAAATCTGGCTTTTGTATGAGAAAAAATTCAATTATGCTGTTTTTATGTAGATATTCTTTAATTTTACGTCACATTTCACTCAACAGGCGGTATTCAAAAATTCAAAAATATTCTCAATTTGTTTCGGAAAATTCGCGATATCGTTTCTTCCATTAGTCTTTCTTACTTTAAATTGATCACTCTCGCTTTAAGTTTTGTTTTTCCTTGTCTTTTAAGAAAACTTCCAACCGATAGAATGTTCAGTAATTTTTTATATTATTATTTTTAAACAGTAATGAATGGTTTTTGGTCAATGACAGTAAATTCTCAAGAATCCTTCGAGCACTTGGAAGATTTATGAAGTACGTGCCTCTGCACCCAACGAAAAAGAATAGGATCGTAAGATGCATCTGCGAAATACGATCTTCTTCGAGTGTTAACACCCGAAACGACCGAAACGATCTTTGACAGCTTTCGTGCTGTATTTTTTTTGTCTTTAAGCATTTTTTTTTTATTTTTACATTTAAAATGAAATAATCATACATTATTGATTGGAGAAGCCGGGAATAAAAACATTGCAAATACTGCAGGTAGAATTTAAAAGAGATCTCACGCAAAAATAAGTAAAAAGAAAGTACAAAACAAAGATAAGTTAATTTAAAGTTAATAAATGTAATAAATTCGTAAGATGTAAATAGACGTAGTAAAAGCCTTCATTTTCTCTATAGTTTTTCGAGCTTTATACGTGACAGGTAAAAGGAATCCTTTTTCTCGGGATCCCTTTTTGCTTCCCCAAAAACTATAAAACGTTAAAAGAGAACCAAGTCCGAGAGACAGACCGTAAAAGCACAAAATCAGAAGTCGGTTAGTAATCAGAGCAAACCATGAATAACGTTGAAAGAATGTTTAATCACACGATTCTCAAACGATATAGGCGTAGATACGACGCGACGAGAGAGGACGAACTTTCCAACGGCGTTAATCCACAAAACCGTATAAATATCGCGGTGTTATCCCGCAAATGCAGCGTAGATCCTCGGCAATCTTCATAATTACACTTTAGAAAATCGGCGACAGAAGGGGCGCGAAACGTACCTTTCGGCATAGGCCTCTTGTTGGGGGTGACGTCGAAGAGCCGTTTAATCTCATCGTCCAAACTGGGATTGAACGGAAACAGAGAATTCTCTTCCAGTGTGGGTAACATGCCGCACATGATCCGTCGCGCTACGACGCGACGGCCCCGTAGCAGATTCGATGCGAGCTTTCGCGCGAGAGCTTTTTCGGAAATCGCACGGACGCACGTGTCACGTGTCTCGCCCCCGAGGAACCGACCACTACTGACTGCGACCGACAGAGTACTGATGCGTACTGCGTACTGCGTGCGACCGGTGCGACTGCGAGCGACGAGCGTGCGGGCGCTTGTTAGACAACGCTATGGCTATGAAGATTCTCTTTCTCTATTCTTACGACGTAGAGAAAGGGGTGGGGAGGATTCCTCTCCTCTCACTCCTCTGGCGTCTCGGCTGCGACGTTATATAGAAAAGTCTTTTGTAGTGCACGTGAAAAAAAAAGAAGAAAAAACACAAAGCGGCACCGTCGCGCCGGTTCCAAACGAAGCCGCCGTGTTTACGCGACCTTACGACGATAAAGGGGAGCTAGATTCCGGCGATTCCGCTATAGATATGTTTCGGCATCGACGGCATCGTTTCTCGGAAAGAGACCCGACGCACGGCGACTCGCGCGCGTACCTCAGGGGGATATTGATGAGCCAACGCGTCAATATAATAACTAATAACGCGGTGAACGCGATCGGTCGATCGACGGGACGAATTCCGACGGGGGACGAGCGACGCGACGGTCCACGTCAAACATTTCATTCGCACCTTTAATTCTACCGGGATCGACCGAATTGTTCAATGCCGGTGCAGAACATGCGGTTTATTTTGGCGTCTTTCGACATTTCCCACACGATCGTATACATTATATCAAACGCGTTCGATGCTACGACATATTATATATTTATTTGTCGTTTCCATTTTTTCTGAAAGGCTTCGTTGACTTTCTCTCACAATTTTGTTAATACTTTTCTAATGCAATATTTCTGTTTCGTCTTTCGCATGTAAAAAGTCTCTCTTGAAAACTTTAAACTTTAAACCGTAAATTTAAAGCTGGCCCGTGTAAACATTTTTTTCCTTTTTGTTTTTTGCCGAAGCATTGTGTTTTTCGTTATCCCGCTGAGCAAGACGAAGAAGAAACAACAGACAATAGACGCTGGTGCTAAATCCATCATGCGTGTTTGCTACTGTAGGCGTCGATTACCTTTAACTCCTTTAAGAGTTATTTAAACGTGATATGTTATCTGACGTATTGTTTTTTTAAAGCATTAGAAAAGAAAGTTTACGAATGATAAAGCTAATGATAACTTCTTTGGGAATAACAGATACATAACAGAAGGGGATAATTGGTTATCACTTCTTGTCACGTCGCGAACGTCTGCCTATATATATGAATTAGATATTAATTAATTTCGCAGTAATTCATTCAAGCTAATATTTATAAATATTTAGAAACATTATATATGGAATTTTTTTTAAATATTACTATTACAATGTTTCTTTTCTTTTTGCTTCTAGGTAAGTCACATTGGAGATTTGGCGGGCGGGGACTCGGGGGATCCGAGACAGAGAAAAGAAGTCAGGTGATTTCACTAATCTTCATCTTTATTATTACTGTGTAAATATGTAGGCACTGAACAAATAATTTCATAATTTGTTTACAAACATTTACACTTACTGATCTTCATCTTTTGTTCAATCAATGAATATTCTCCGCGGAGAGCCGCAGCCCCCGGTTGGGCAACCGAGGCTGCCTATATGTATATATACGTGTGTATATTTCGCCGTCTATACCCGAGCCTTAATAATTCTTAAACGGTAAATATACCGGTTGTCGTCTTTACGGCATTGTATGCGTTCGACCCCAACTTCTATAAATTTACGACCTCAATAATTACTTTATCAACATATATGTATATATATATAATATATTTATATATATACATATACATATACTTCACTTTTATGTATGTATACTTCAACTCTATCAACTAGGTATATTGTTCTTCTAAGCTTAAATTTACCACGTTTATTAAGGTATATATATATATATAATATATATCTCTATCTATCCTCAGAGAAATTATAATTAAAATTAATAGCAATCATGATAACGTGTCAAATATATACGTCGTGTGGAGGGGGAACGAGGAAAAGGACGAAGAAGGGTGGACGGGGGATTGGGGGGGGAAAGAAGGTACTAAGAGATAAAAACGCAAATTCTAGCTTTGGCTAAGAGACTGACATTTCACGTTTTCGGAGCGCGACGTCGGAACTCTTCCAAGCTCGCGCGATCCGCGCGTAAGTATCCGCTGTCGCGCTCGCCAGCTTCGAAATGTCGGGACTAAGTGAAGAGAGAATTGGTACAAAGTCTTGTGAGAGATAAATGAGCTCGAGAAAACGCGTGTGTGTACTTCGTCTCCGCGAACGTGTCCGTGTGTAATGTATGTATACAATGATCGCGTTCATCGGTGAAAGAATGTAACTTTACATAGGATCGAGGTCGTTCGAAGTATCGTCGGCTGATTTTCGCTTTTCAGCCTTTTCCGTGTCTCAAGTATAAAACTAAGGGAGGCGGCCGGAGGCGAAGCCTTTTTGTAAAACTATATTCATATATTTTGTTCTCTCTTTCTCTATCTCCTTCTTTCTCTATTGCGCTCAAGGGGGTGCACGTGTTTGTTAGAAATGCTTCTTTTTTTTTTTACACTGCAGGCAGGTCGACAGGTTTGACTGTTCGTGCGTGTTATACATGAGACACTCCGGTAATCGGGCGTGTTGTCCAACGCGAAATACGCGAATGCTTTTGACGTTATCACCGATGATAATGATGATGACGATGTTGATGATAATGGCGATGATAATGACGATGGCGATTAATGCGCGGCGTGAGTGTCGTCGATGAATTTCTCTTGCATTTAATTTAATGATCATCCGTAAACGTCGATGTCGCGGTGGTCCGTTTTTGGAATAGTTATAATAATTATTATAAATATATATATTTATATGTATATTTATATATGTATATAATAGGTCCATGCGTTTTCTTCTCCTTTATACGCGTGTAATGCAACGTGTATGACAGTGAAGAGCGTGTATACTAGGAATGTACATAGTGTACGTAGAGATATTTAATTAGGTTGTGTATAAAACGATGATACATACTATTTACTCGTTACTCGTTTATATCAAACGACACATAGTTATGATATTGATTTTTTTTTTAGTCTCATGGTACGACGTTCCAGGGCACACGGCGCGTCGCTTGCCAATAGGCTAATAGTCTTGTCCTGTCTTCTCGTACAATGTGATCGCGCGGTCACCGCATTCACGCTGACTCGCACTCTCTCTTTCGCCCCTTTCACGAAAAAAAAAAAACAAAAAAAAAAAACGATCGCGTGGTTTTATGATACAATTAAGAATCTCCCCCAAATGAATGGTCATCAGTCTTTGAGCACACAATTTGGCATAACGCGTGCTTCTTGCCGACACGCTATATTTTGGATTCGTGGGCGCTTTGTACTTGAATGAAAATTCGCCGGTGTTAAAAGAGAACAAAATTTGTATATATTCAGGTAGAGTCAGAAATTTGTAAATGTTTCAGATTAGTGTGTAAATTATATTTATTATAATTATTACATGTATAATATATATAATAATTTTTAGGTAAAAATAGAGAGAACGAATACATGTAATTTGAAAATTTATATAAATTCTAAAACATTTACAAGTTTTCAAATGTGTCTATAAATATTTTTCTTCTTATACATATATTTTTTTAAATAAAATCACCACTGCATATAAATTCTGTTGAAAATTTCGTGATTTTTATATAATAAACATAAAAAGTTTTGACTAACAGTATATAATAATAATATAAATTACACATTAATAATAGTAAAAATAAAATAAAAATAATCCCAAGATTTGATATTATTCCTCATTTGTTCCACGGCTCGACGCTCGAAAACGTGACCATCCATCCGAGTATCAATATATACATATATATTGATCATTATTATTAAATATTAATACTTCTAGTCGTATACTCTTGCTAGAGTAAAAGTGGTCTCGCGCGTCCCAGATATAAACATACCCGAACGCCATAGGCAAATACAGTGTGTATCAGCGCATGTATTTTTGCTTCCATGATATGCGATAGATACTAACCTAACGAAACTTGTCCTTACATTTCTCATTTGGTATGTCTTAGTCTTATTTTATTTTTTTTTTTAAAAAGGAAAGTAAAATAGAAGAGAAAAAAAGGGAGAAGTTACTCCGTCACTTAATACAAAGTTTCGATGAGAAGATACAATGAATCTGACGAAAGTCATTAAATTAACGGTGAAGATGAACAGATCTATCTTTTTTCTTTCTCTTTTCCTCTCTTACAATTTACGAGTTACAAATAAAATTATCGTAGATCGTGCGATGTTGTTGCATATAAAATCATACACATACGCATGTGATAAAAATGATCGGTCCGGAGCACTCGTAAAGTAATCGAAAGACTTCGCTCTGCCAACATCCGAAAAAAAAAACGATATTTCGTGTTAAATATACAAAGTAGGCTAAAGAAAGTACTTAATTCGTCGGATAAGTCTCTTCGGCGCGTCCGCCGGAAATACTTTCTCTCGCAGAATCCACAACTGTGTGTTTGCACGTGCATGCCTGTGTGTATCTCGTATCTGAGTGCGCCGCACACTTAATCGAGAGTCTCGCTTATCGTTACGCTTTTTTTTTTATATTTTTGTGATTTTCTTTTTCTTCGTTTACCTTAATAGTCAGTCGACTTCGGGGTCCGTTTAGAAAGAGAGAGGTACATACATGCCCGCATTCACGTGTCAAGAGCAAACGATGCGTCTCTTGATTTTTCGTTTCTAGTAAATATCGTACACCGCTATATTTACACACCTCACGATACTTTTAAATCTTTACGCTCCTTGCACTCGTCACAATGAAATTTCCACGGCTACGAAAGGGAAGCCGTTTCTCTTCTTTCGTTTCTTATCGTACTTCGTACGGTATTACTCCGCTCGTTCGGATTACTTTACAAGTACCCTCCGCGATAATGAATTCTCCTCTTTAATGTAACTTAAGTCTTATATCATCGAAAAATATCATCGGAGATACCTCTACTATACTAATTCTTACTTAGTTTTACCTTCGAACAGGAATACTCATTTCCAGTCAATGTCTCATGGAGTACGATTATTGTACATTATATATATATATATAGAGCGCTGTCTGGGTTTCCCCATTTCTTTATCTAACTTAACGTAAATATCGCGCCTGTGAAAGCTTACGAAAAAAGTAAACTAAACGGAATCGCGAGTTATATTATATATAAATAGGGGGGAACAACGATACAGTGCGTAACAGCATTACCGTAGGCATTGTTCATTGCAAATATCATTCAATGGCGTTTTTTTAAGAAAAATCCATAATTGCACCAGCAATTCTTTCTATTTTTTATTTCTTTTTTAGTTCTTTTTAATGTACATTATATGCCAAATAATATTATTTTCGAATATTGCACTCTATCTAACGAATGTTTTGATATTAGTCGACGATTATCATTCCAATAAAAGTTATTAAAAATACTTTCTCGTAAAAGAAGAAGAAATAAAAAAATATCTCGTATATACACAAGTAATAAACATCATTTATAAAATAAAAAGCACTGCTAAGTGCAGCATTATATAACGGTATAAAAGAGAAACAAAATAGAATGGTGTACACTATTATACGCTATTATCGTGTTCCATTATGTACACAAGGGACTATCCCATTAAGGGACTTAACTATCCCCACGTTACAAATACTCGGGAAAAAAGGCGAAGGCGCGATTTTTGTAAGACGCGCAAAAATCATTACCCATCGCAACGCCTTTGCGCTTTTAAAACTTATTGTTAGCCGTTTTACGTACCGTTTTTTAGAAAATATCGGTAACACATGTAAAACAAATATTTTACTTATAAATTTTGTCAGCAAATCAATAACGTGGAAAAAACAAGTTTCTGACGTTAAGGCTTTCATCACGAAAATATTTTTAAATCATAAACGATTTACTATTGGACACGTGTAACTTGAAGTGGCGATTTTTTCTCACTCGCTCTCGTTCTCTCTCTCTCTCTCTCTCATTCTCTCACTCTCTATCTCACTAAATACTCTTTTAAATACAAATGGCTGAGAATACTATCTACAATCGCCTTCTTTCTCAGGTTTTGCTTCCGCTTCATATATATTTTCCTGTGTCGCGTATCGTATATCGCATATCGAATGGACGCCTTTTCCAATAGTACAAGCTTTATGATTTAAATTCTCGAGTTTATATACGGGCATTAACTGAAACGTGATCCTAACGCGATCCTAACGACGATCGCACGTGGAATATATCTACGTCGAAGGACCATTATTCAGCTTTATTTCTCTCTCTCTCTCTCTCTCTCTCTTTCTTTCCCCTTTTCCTCCCTTCCTCCATTTCTCTCTGTGGTGTATTACTATGATGGATCTACTTGTGGTGAATATATTGTCGCTCTTTACCATACAGACACATGCGGCAGAAAATAGGCATTCTTTGTTGCGATAATACACTCTACATCGTTATTCAAAAGGAACTTCGATTGAACTTTTTATTATACGCTTTATCCCTTTTGTTGCTTCTTTTGCTTTTTCATTTTTTCTCATAAAGGCCAAGGTCGTATGCACACGCGTGCTTATCGACCTATGTTGATCAAAAGCGAGCCTAATTTGAATTTAAAACAGGAGGAATTTCGATACTAACTCCGCTAGGAAAATTCGCGACGTTAATATTCTTCTTAATACGTGAAAAATACGACGATAAGCCGTGGTCGCGCGGGAACGCAGGATTCGGAGAATTCGCAGGATTCGTCCAAGTTCTCGCTTTATCCGACCCGCCGCAGCCACGGCTCGCCGTCAATCGCGAACAATCGCACGCGAGATTGTCTGAGGCTACTATAAGGGAATCCGACGTGCGCGGAACAGCGATGTCCAGCGTCGCTCCTCTTTTGCCTCTTGTTCTTTGTATCTACTTCAAATGAAAATTCGTGAGAAAGCGGGTAAACACGTTGGAATAGAAACTACGCGGGCACTGCAGGTCGGATCTATAGTTGGCTCCGCTTGGCGCTACGCTGCGTGGATGATGGTGATTCGCCGTAGGTGTCAAGTAGGGTCTGAATAGTTAGGGTTTGCTGTTGTCGTTATTTAACGATAACGGGTCGGGGAGCTTCTGCTGCTGTTGCTGTTGCTGCTGTTGCTGCTGCTGTTGCTGTTGCTGCTGCTGGCTGATCTCGCTGACCGCACCGCCGCTCATCAGCTTCGCGTTGTTGTTCTCTGTGCTAGACATTTTCGAATATTCGCGTTTACGCAACATGTTCTCCGTTTTGACGATCGTGATGTCCGGATTGTTCTCCAGCACGGACGTGGTGGAACACTTCGACACTGCCGTCGGCACTTCAATGTAGCCGCCGCCCTCGCGTTTGATTGACGTCGTGGTCGCCACGTTCGCGTTGATCTTCTGCAGGATGTCGTTTACGGACTCGCTGTTCTCCGTTGTCGTCGATTCAGTTGCGTTGTTGTTGCTGCCGCTGTCGATGCTACCGCTGGACGCTACGTTCTCAGCTAACGTAATTCTGTCCGGGCCTTGCAGCGTTGACAGATAAGTCGCGAGTGTGTGGACGGTGACATTGAGGAACTCGGCGGCCCGGAATAATGTTATCTCCTTTCGCCGCAATTTCGCCAACACTTCCGCGGGGCCCGGCTCAGACCAAAAATCCCTTACTCTGAAAATATATATCCGTATTATTATCCCAATAATTTATTATCCCAAAACTACCATTTTTTTCTAATTTGTTCTTACGAATTATTTCAATTTGAGTTTTGCTCTAATTTATACTTTTCTAATGCAAAGAATGGAATGTTCGCGGATTAAGATCCTTAAGTGCAATTTTTCATCTACATGCATCCATTACCTGTACGGATGTTTAAGGCAACCATAACTGTCGCGGTATCTGCCGTAGAGAGTGCCGTAAGAGACGCCGAGGATTTCAGCGGCGGTCTTCATCTCCAGCTCTTTGCTCTTGATGGCGTCCATAACGCGGCGCGTAAAAGGTTCCTCCCAGAATTCTTGTCGGCGTCCCGTCGTCAAGTAATCGTTCATCTTTATTACGTCTCGGAATTGTTCGGGAATCGACAGATTTGTGGCGTTAGAATTTGACGGAGTGCTGGGCGCTGTAATTTAATATTCAGTCAATATTTACAACGATTGCTATAGAATGACGTATCTATAATCGACATTAAA
Organism: Temnothorax curvispinosus; assembly: GCF_003070985.1. Lineage (NCBI taxonomy): Eukaryota > Metazoa > Arthropoda > Insecta > Hymenoptera > Formicidae > Temnothorax > Temnothorax curvispinosus. The sequence goes on from NW_020226876.1 coordinate 34,812, forward strand.
AAAGAATAGAAGAGGCAAACGTTCCGGAAGACAAAAGCATTATTAATTGTTCTGGAAAACGTATTTCCTTGACTAGCAAAATTCATTAAAAGAATTCGGAATCGTTAAAAAAACGTTCCATTTTTTTTATGCCGATTATGTGTATTGTGACAAAAAATATTTAAAACAAAAAAGATTCAGCAGCATTTATTCGCGCTCAAGCCTTATATTTTAAAGAAAATAATATTTCTCAATATATGTATTATGCATTGTTTTTATTATTGTGCATAATAAAATATAAATAGAGTGCCTGTACAAATAAAACAATAAAATCTGCATTGTTTTTTGTGTATAAAATTGTAATAACAATAATAGTATTAATAAAATATACAAGTAATTACAAAATATAGAGATATAAAACATATACAGGTTTAGTTAGAGACAAGCTAAATTAGACTAGGCAAAACTTTCTGAGAATGGAGAAAGGCCATACGTGTGTGAGATGTAATTGTAGAATGATCATATATACCTTTCTTTTCTTCAGATGCGTCATCCTTGGACATGTAGGACAGCTAGAAAAAAAGCACAATAGTTAAAATCGTTGAACGGAATATTCGTGGAAAGAAGTAGTCTAATCTGATGGTTGATGCATAGGAGAAAGTAGAACGACACTTCTTTTAATAGATTTCAATTTAATTATGTGTGCGCACTCACGTCTGCAAGTGAAGAGGAACAGGGAGAATCATATCTAACGATAATTGGCCTTACCACCGGCAGTGGTGTTTCGTTATTCTCGGTCGTCATCATCATCTCGTCGTCCCAACTCTCATGGTCGCCGCCCTCGCTCATCATTTCCTCCTGAGAAAAGGTTCGACGTGACACATTAGAGTCGTGCGTGGGTATCCCCGCATACGTGCTATACCCGCCGCTGCGAGTCTAACAAAATTATCGTATTTTTACATTCACGACAACCGATCGTAAAGTGTCCATCTTATGTGTTCCGTGTAAAGCTCGGTATCGTTGCAGTGCAAATTCTACTCCTTTCTCTCTCACCTTCTTGTAAACATCTTAATCGTTTGTTCTGTTTTATGTCTTTGCATCGAAATACAAATGTTTCGTAATTTGAAAGTTCTAAGATTTTGAATCATGATGCAGTTGTTAGGTTTCTGAATTTCTATTTAAGAGTTTTTTTTTATTAGAGTTATAATAATCAAGATGACAGTGTATAAGTGTGTCTGTATTTAAACATCTAAAAACTTTTTTGATTTTATAGATTAACATCTTATATTGATGTCATGAATCAATGTTCAGAACAATATGTTCAAGATAAAAGTTTATTAGTTATTTTAAAAGAACTATTATAATAACTACACTCTTACAATTAATATGAGACATTTTTATAAGGCAATATTAGTTTCTTTGATTTTTTGCGGACGAATTTGCGAAATGCTGGTGCAACAGTACCAAGCTTTACACGGACCGTTTAGCCCGTGATAGCGATAAGAGATACGTACGTTCCCGGTGATACAAGTGATCTTGGGTGTGAAGACGTCGTGTGCCGACGGTGGGTCATCCAGAGGCGGACGACCTCTGCGTCTCTGTTTGGGGGCTGGTGGATCCTCGGTTTCACCTTCCCGCAAAACCGTCTCCACGCCGGGCGTCCCGGTGCCGGGACTGTGGCCGGTGTTATTTAGGTCGTTTTGCGTGGAATCGCTGCGCCAGCTCACCTCGGCGAGCCCCTTGATGTGTAAATCCTCGGCGGTTTTCAGTAACGACGACAACCTCGTCTACAAAGCGAAACGGACAAATTCATTTTTCTCTAATATCTCATTATCCTGCTTCAGTAATCGAAAACCTTCTCATACGTAATTATTATTTCAATCATTATCGCAATTACTATATGTTTTTATATTAAATATATTAAAATATTATTTTTATAATTTTATAACGCATCGAAAGGAGGAATACGAGTGAGATTAAAGGTAAAAGTTCAGAAAAAAGATAGATATGTGTAGATAAATATGACTTGTGCAACTGCGAAACTCGTTAAATCCGTTGTAAGCTTCTCCGAGGAAAACTAAAAAAAACTGATTGCTTATTTATAAATAAGTAGAGCGAAATATTTACTGAGTTGTATAAATGAGAATGCCTCACAATCATATCTGAACTAAAAGCTTAATATAAAAATTTTGAGATATAGTTAGAGAGCGTGTTCTTTAGAAAGTGATTTGCTCTGTAGTTATATTAATCTGTAACATAACTGTATATATATATATATATATATATATATATATATATATATCATATATCTACATGTATATTGAATTTATGTCTGAGATTCTATCAAAATATTTTATCATATAAAATAATTTATGCAGAGAGATAAATTTAAAACTCTTCTTCAATTTATTTATTTATTATAGGACATACTTTTTTACGTCTGAATCAATCAAAGTTAAAAATTATTAATTACGAAAACATTACGACAACCTAATGCTTTTAGACAGGATGTTTTTTAAAGCTTGAAATACTGCAAAAGGGGAAAATATAAAAATGAAAGACAAGCCCATTACTTTCGGGTCGCTGACACGGACCGCTTATTTATTTTCATCAGCATTATTTTCCCTCGCAAATACCCTTCAGATTTCTCCCCTGGAAAAAAATACCCCTATGTTGTACTGTAGCGTACGGGAGCGGAGAAACTCGCGCGATGTACCAGACGAAAAAAGAAAATAAAGATCGCGTACATATACGGGCACGTATAGGGGAGGGGGGGAGGAACAGGAAGAGATTTGCAACAACGGGTCCCAATTATTATTTGCTAATTTTCACCAGCGCGGCGGTGATGGTGTACATTCGCCGCGACGCGGCGCGGCGCGGCGCGGCGCGACCGAATGCTAAATAATATGAGAACTTTCTACAAACGGCCGTGTGCGGCTTTCTATCGGCCACGGCTGGAATTGGAAAAATGCCTATGTGGGTCAGCGTCGACGCCGCCGCGGAATAACGTATTTCAGAAATATCGCCGCTTTCGTTTCTTGCTTGCGCGGAAGCGAGGTGGGGAAAACGGGGGCCGCGCGTAAGAAAAGGGATCGTGGGAAAAAAGGACAACGTGCCCCGCGTGACGCAAAGCACGATCTAAAACCGTTTTGTAGGAGCCCCCTCCTACGGTACCGTTCAACCAGCGCTCCGTTCCGATCGCGAGGAGAGCTTAAATCGCCGCCAATCTCCAATCCGGGATCGCGGGCCCTGGCGATTTTCACTCGACGATTTTTCGCGAGCCCGATCGGGGGGGCCCGCGCGACACAAAACGTGCCGGTGAAAGCTCCCGCGCGGTTGCGACTGCCTCATCACGACTAGAAATCAGGAAGAATTCGTTCTCCTCGGAGGAAGATAGGTACCATTGAAGATTCGCGCAAAGAAAGACCGCCAGCTCCGCGAGAGGAATTGCCGAGTATCAAAGCTGTCGCGGATGCTGAACAGATGAGAGATTTTGAAAGTTGGCTAAGACAGATTTCTGGGAATCTTTTAAGAATATACATATATCTATATATATATATTTTTTTTTTATCTAGTTATACGACACACAACCACGGAGTATTATATGAATTGTAAGTAGTTGAGAGGCTCAAACTTCAAACTGTTAAAGCAAACAAAAATGTGGCCTATTATTAATTGTAAATATTTGAAATTAAACAGTCCAAGAAAGTTGAGGAAGAGATGTGTTAAGGAAAAGATTAGACTTATAAGAAATCATTCATAAGAGAAAAAAGTTAGATATACCGCGGAAACATATCTCAAGAAAATAGATTTTAAACTCGCGAAAATTTCAATGAGAAGGGCCTATTAAACTGGTCGAATTATCGTAGTTTAATAATGCAAGGCAGGCAGCCCCAGAATATTTGGAGGGGTAAAAACCACAGTGGTGTAAGTCAAATTTTTTAAAAAATTGATGTGATTTTTAAAAAATTTGACTTACACCACTGTGGTTTTTACCCCTCCATTTGGAGATATCTCGGAAAAATCTCGGGGGAGCATATTTTTCTTGAATATACGCTGGGCAATCTCGAAAAATTGAAAACATAATAATATCGCAAACAAGATGCTGGAACGGTCCGCTCCGTTCTCATTAATAAAACCAGATGCAAGGAACAGTGCAATGGAATAAATATAAATGGGCTTTCGGGGATTATCTGTAGCGTTATTATTATATTCTCCAACCGCAGACTCTTTTTAATCCACGACTAAAAAGTCTCAAGGATTATGAGAAAACAATTACCGAAATGTATGATACGAACTGTATGGTTACCGACTCTTGTCGTTTTATAAGTACCTATGTATAAATAATATGTATACACGGCCACACTATATTTTAATGACATATCGGTAACCAATGATTTTTCTTAGCAAAAATGACGTTTCTATAGCAATTTTTCAATTTTTACCATTAAATATTTTAACAGCCTCCGAAAAAAATCTCTATTAAAATAGAATTTATTTTAAATTCATTTTAAATTAATTAAAAATAAAATTTTATATTAAATATCTCTATGCAGATATACCTCGAAATTTTCATATAAAAAAAACCGACTTTGAAATCGTCAAAGTGTCGGACGCAACTGCCTTTTTTTATAGATTTCCTGAATGGATATCACCGCGTTTCCTTATTTTTTGTTTTTAGACTAGGAATTCATCCTGACAGATCGATATTCTTGACATGTTATATACGGTGGTCTTGTCATAACATGTCTCGGTGCACTCGAACTTACGATTGTCGTCAGTACGAATGAGAAACGTTAGTTTTTTTTTGCAAGATAATAGGTACCGTAAAGTTCTCTCGTTAACCATAGCTGTCACAGAGCGCGGCGGCTGTTATCTACGCGAAATTGTTGTTATTGGAAAAGTGCTGAGGAAGGCGGGGATTTATTGTCTGAAGAATGGCGGGGTTTTACTGCTTAACTTTATTTCACAGCGATGTAATAAAACGCCCGCCGCAAATAGCAACATTAATGAGCACGAAGTGAAAATATATCCAAGATGGCTTAGAAAGAGAGAGAGAGAGAGATTATCACGGTCGACAATATTTAATTCGGGTCTTATAAATGCAATAAGCGTTACGTTTCGCGTCAATCTCCTTTGTCAATCTCTCCTAGGAATTCCATTGTAACTTTTGTACGAATATATTCGTGTGATTTATTTTTGAATATAATTGCTTCGCAAACTTTTCGTATTTCTGTATGATCTTTATTGCTTCCCAATCAGCTTATAAGATTACCACGTCGCATTTGCCTATTTCTATTTACAATCTAACTTACCCTAGCATATATCTATATATTCGCAACTTATCTAATTTACAACTAACTTAATTTAGAATAATCTAACTAAATATCTCCACCTCTCTCTCCATCCTATTAATCTAGCCAGATCTCCGTTTCTGCGACCTTTTCCGTTTTATCTTTCACACTCTCTCTCACTCTCTCTCAATTTTCTCTTTCATTCTCTCTCTCTCTTTCTCTCCTTTTAGATTTCCATTAAATATGATAATTCGAGAAATAACATCTTTTCTTCAATTTTCTCTCTGGAATAAATTTCTCAAGCGGGTTGCTCGGCTTGAATCGATAACGATACGAAAAGCAGACGTAAAGAAAAGAAAATCATTTACAGAAAGTTGTAACACTCACGTGATCGATGTTGATCTCTCCCTTGTACATGAACTCAACCAGCACTTTGATGTCCGAGAATTTGACGTCACGCATGATGACGATGGGGTCCTTCTCCTCGTACTGCGATAGAATCGTGTCGAAGTATGTGCTACACGCCGACAGTACAACCTGCGAACATGCGAGTCGGCGCAATTGTTAATCATTTATGCGGCGATTTTATCTGCGACAGCGCGAAAGGAGTCGTGTAAATAACTCGCGTAGTAAATAAGTTGCAATTTAAATTCTACATGCGTTATGAGTAACTGCATAAGGCGTTTCATATCGGACATATCGATAACGGGCGGGTTAATTGCGACGGAACCAGGAGTCTAAGCCTAACGAAGATAAGCTTCACGGAACGTCAGGAAAAGAGATGCTGTATCATCGTTATCGTCTCTTTTCCCTTTAACGCTCTAACGAAACCGCGCGCATTCATTATAATGCTCCACTCAACATGCGCGCAGTTAATGAAAAATGCATTCGCTTTTCAATTTGCGATATTACGCTTATTTATTTACCGAGGTCAAACTGATCCCGCCGCGTAGTTACGTTATCCAAATTTAATCACATCAGTCGAGGGTTGATTGTGAACGTGCCGCACAATGTGAAACTATAAAACGACGTATCGTAGGACTTTGGAGTTGCCGTGCTGCCGCAAACAACCGTCGTCGCGCGTAGCGTTGCGTCGAATTTCACCGCGGCGGAAGTAACTTCGTTACCACGGCACACATAAATGGATGCAGTATCGTTTATTAATCAGAAAAGTCGTTGTATAAGCTTCAATTTCAATGTTTCCTGATTAATTTGCATTAATTGACACTGGACGTGACACCAGGAATCGGAATCTCGGGCAATTTGTCGAATTTATAATTAGCACAGAGAAACATGTAACACTATCTGTTTTTCTCTTTTTTTTTCTGCAGCTCGCGGTAAACGTCACTTTAGTTTCACGTTACGTAACACGATCCAATTTATTCGCTTCGGCAAGTAAGGACACGCGCGCGCCGCGCCGCCGATCCACACGACAACGACGACGGCGCGCGGCCGGCGGTGTATGGCCGCGACGCGTCGATCATTATTAATTACCGGCGAAATGGAATTGTCCGGGAAGTCGTATTGACGTCGCGTAACGAGCGTGCTAACGTAATGTATGGATCGAGGCGCGCGTCACCCGATAAAATATGAATTCCTGTCTGCACATTCAGGGGATTTTTGCAAGACCGTCCCCCGGACTCCACCCGACGTAAATATCTGGCATGAAAGTCAATGAGGTTTCCTCATACTCCTTTAAGAATTCCTCCGTTCGCGGCGTGGCATATCGTTTATAACCCTTCCGAGCGCGATATCCCCGCCTCCGATGAAAATTTATACAAAGTGGTGGTACGTCTTTGATCGATGGATTCGTAATATCGCGATTCTAGAGCGGCGCTGTCATGACGTTAATTTTCCGAATATCTATCTCCATAATTTTTTTTCAGATCGCGCGCAGGATTATCTCTCGACTCGGAATATTGAGCGTTTCTCTACCGCGTATTGCCGTTTTCGCAGAACTCGAGTTTCCAGCGAGTGTGCGAGTAGAGATTTTTCCTATCTCGATCGACTTTTTGTGTCACGAATCGCTCCGAGCGATCGTTGGATCTTATTCAACCGTATGTGTTGTTGTCGTCGCAACCTTCGATTAATTGCACCTCTTTTGTATGCTAATTGGCCGATGTCGCCGCGCGTATTGCCGTGTAACACACGGAACGGGAATAGGTAAATTGGTACGAGACCCTGCGCGCGAACGAATGTCGTGGGAATTTCCGGACGGTTGCACGAGTTTCTTTCGCTAATAGCGTAACCCTCGTTAGAGAGAGAAAATATAACGGCACGAGTTTTTATAAATCGAGGCGAAATTCCCAACTACGCCAATTTTAGAGAACGCGTAATACTAATTGTTATCACAGTCAAATATGTCTTATAAATTTTATCTTAATGCAAGAAAAATTTCTCCCTTTATCTTTTTCAATTTCATTCCTTTTTTCCAACTTAATAATGATCTCGATACAAGAATAGACACATTAGAGGTTCTATTTGATCTCTTTCTGCAAACGGCGGCGTCTCTCTATTACGACGTCTTCAGCATGTGTATTAGCACATGTACTTTTTTCCCATCCCGTTCATATATTCCTCCCTTTTATTTCCTCCCGCGTATTCGTCCCGTATTCTCCTCGTTTATCCATCGAGCCTTAGTTTCCCGCTAATTCGTCGTTCCTTCCGTCGCGGACGAAGGGGCCGTGGAGGGACCGCGAAGGACTATAGCGTATAACTTGGCCCCGCCCAGTCAATAGCCTGAATATTTAATGTTAGAAGTTCCGTATTGATTTTCGCGATTTTTACGTCTCCGCAAATAAGGCCGTAAAGACCGTCTCGCGGGCGGAGCGGGGCGGCCGGCGGGGGTGGGCGGGAGGGGCCGGGGTGACGGGGGACGAGAGACGCATAGACGCGTTACTTTTCAGTGCCAGCTATATAACGCTTTTTATTATGCCGGGGCGCTTTTATGGGGAAATACTGCGATGAAAAAAGAGGAAGACGTCGAGACGAGCGGGGGAGGGAGGAAAGGGCAGAAGAAGAAAGAAATTGCACTGCCCGGGTTTCATATCGAGTCATTACGATCCTCGGGCACTTTCACCCCCTCCCCCTCTCCTCGTCACCGGCTTCCTCCTCCCTCCCAGCCAACCCTCCCGCCGTCCGCGACGTCTTCTGACATTAAACTTTTTATCGTGCATAACGGCGCTTCGTCTTTCGTCAAGAGTAAAAAAAAAAAAAGAAATATAAATGGAAGAAACCGGCGCGGCGGAGAGAACGACCCTGCCTGCGCGGAAAAGGGGTGCTTCGTCAAATTTGTCGATCTCCCTCGTCGGTCTCTTCCCCCGGCCGCCCTCTGTTCCCCGTCGCTTCTTTCTTGTTTTTTCTGTTTTTTTTTCTTTTTACAGCGAACGCGGAAGCATGACAGGCGCGCGATCGATCCCAAGACGCTTTACGGCGAAATGCGGCAGCGAAACGCGGAATACCGACGGAAATTTACATTCGTAATGGCGCGCAATAAATATTTATTCGACCGGACATTATTCCAGTTATTTATATGAATCGATATAAAAGCGTATCGCGAGTGGTGGATGGACGGGGGCGGACGGAGTCGTAATGACGAGTATTGCCCGCGGCGCAAACGTCGATGCGAGGCCGAATCGGTGTTTGCGAAAAATCACGCTGATACTCTGAAATTTTAATCTTTACGATTTTTACAATTAAGCGACTTTCGCATAAAAACAACGTTTTTACCATTTTGCATCCGGAAATCTTGATGCGAAAAAAAAGTAGCCGTAACTATTTCGCGTCGGGAGAAAGAATATTTCTCTATATGCTCGTATTTTACATTTTAGATTACGTTATCTGTCCCAGACATCGAATAAGTAATGCTCCATTATTTTGCATATATTCTAGATTCTAGAAAATCGACTTTACAACGTGTGAAGGTAAAGTCAGACGGGATTTACTTATCGTATAGCGCCGGTTTTTCGGAATTTCCATCTTCCGCGGATTATGCCGATATTCGCGAATCAGCAAGCGCGAGTTCAGAAAACTCGGAAAGTTCTCGAAAGCGCTTGCAAGATAAGCGAAACACACGATGTGTTATCGCAACGGGAAATTCCGCGCGCCGAGCGAAGAATGGGGGCATTGATATCAAAATCTGTAAATATCGATAAATATCGATGCTCCAAGAAAAGTAACGATCCCGGGAAGTAAAAAAAGAGTACAATATAAATATCTCACTCTCTCTTTCCCTCTCTCTCTCTCTCTCTCTCTGTGCTGTAAAACCTTCTGTTGTAAAATACGAAGTGCCCGTGCCACGTAGCGACTTTTCAAAAAAACTGCAATAATATTTAATAAAAAAAAAACTACGCGGGCGCGAAAGTAGATATGTAAACTTGATATGTAAACTCTCTCTGTGAACAGGCAGCGAGAAGAATTATTTTTGAATAATAGTAAAATAGTAGAAGTTGAAAAAATTTACTTCGCACTATTTTCTAAGTTTTATTAATTCTCATAAGTCAAGATATGTGATAGCGCCGTAATTACCGATCGTAATTACTTGTCGGTACTCAGTATCGATGTTCAGCATTCCCTGCTAAAAGCTGCGCTTTCGAACGTTCAGAAAAGCCACAACTCATAACGTCTATAACGTCTATAACGATCTCAGGGACATTTCACTTGCGCGGCGAAGTTCGTTATAAAAACGAGATTACTGGCCCCCGCCTGCAGTTATGTAATTCGATCGATAGTTTAGGCGTTTCCCGTTTCTGGCGGACGAACGACAGTGCCAGTGGAAGGAAGAAAAAGGAAGAGAGCGAGAGAAAGAAAGAGAGGGAAAAAAAAGAGAGAGAGAGAACGCGCGCGAAGCGGTAAAGAATAGAGAGAGGAAAGGCAGGATGGAAGAAAAAGGGATACCCTTTTTTGTGTCTGACGCGCGGGTGGGATCGAGACAAGAAACTTAACGAACCTGTTTTTTTTAAGGCGCCGATCCTTCCCAGAGCTCGTCTCGGAGCTTTGTAAAAATCGTTTTCGCGAGCGATTATCTAACCGCGATGAACGTGTCACTCTATACAGCGTGTTCTTATTGTTTTCTTCAAGCACGGATTGTTCGCGCAAGTGACGATTTTTCCTTCGTGAACATGTCAAAGTGGCAATAGAAAGAAAATGGAATAATTATGCGTCAGAGTAATAATATAATAAATTTATAATCTAGTCAAAATAAGGTGTTTTTCGAGAATTAATATTTAAAGATGAGAAAAGACAGTAAAATCTTAAATTGAATTCTCAATAGATCTTTATTTTAACGTTTAGTTATAAAGGTAATCAATATTAACAGCCAGGAGGCCACTAAGAAGTATGGCATAACATCAGATTTTTAATAAGGAAAATTAAACTATAATTTAAAAAATATAGCATAAGCAGGATTTTTTTATTATTGAGTAATCTAGATTCACACAGGTTTTTGACCTTTACATTAATTTATCGCAGATTATGAAATTGTATTATGAACTGAAAATATAGTTCAACTACATTATCATCGACAACGGAAATGAGGGGTGACCTAAGATTCGAGTACCGAATGAGAATGGTTGACGTGTTTAACGACGACGAGAGGTCCGCGACGGGAATTCAGATAAAGAAGTAAAGAGAAAGATCTCGCTCGTTCATGCGCTCGTAAATCGGCCCGGGGCCAGAAAAACAATCTTACATAATTCTATAAATAATGTATACGCGCGATTTCCATTTCAGACGCCGACCGGTATCTTTCTTGCGGAAAGTTCATCGTACTACGCGTCACTAGCTCGCGAAAGGCGAAACTTAAAAACGAAAATCGCCAGGCAGGGTCGTCCGACTTTTTAAAGCGATCCACGTCTGGATAAGGAGTGGCATTTTTCAGGAATCACATATTTGTCACTGGAAAAAATTCACGTGGCGAAAACAGGCGCTGATAAAAAGCTGATAAAACGAAAAGGATGGTCGTTAGTGAATATCTTCGCAATGTGACTTCAAGGAAAAAAAATAAAAAGATAACGTGACGCGTGGCTGTGAAAGCGGTCGACTCGTAGTCGACGGGTTCCAACCCTCATCCCGTGTATGGCCTTGGTTTTATAAGAGGTTGATGTGGTAAATTGAAGGTTCGCGTTCCAAGTAAAGGAATATGAGATGAATAATATAATAATCCATTCCGGGAATTCCCATATTTCAAATAAAGAAATAAAAGTGACGGACGAAGCTTTTTCAATCGAATGAGGAATTCCGGAGTTTGTGTGTGCGTGTCTGCAATTTTGGTTTCCAAATCTAATTGTAATTCTGCCGAGAGAAGGAAAGAAAGGCGGAAAACGATCGCCGCGATGGTATACTTCCGCATGTACAAAATTGCAGGATCGATATACGGAGATAACTTGTTTTAAAGAATTTCGGCCGGAGTTGTGAAATCACGTTTGCGGAAGGATGTTAGACGGTATCTCGAACCTCGATTTCCCGGAATTATATAATAACGTTTACATACGCGATATATTTTTATTCCGGGACTTTTTCGAGACGCGAGAAACGAGTTCTCATGCGCCAAGGTTGAATTTCGGTGTACGGATTTACGGTCTTGGCAAAATCGTCGCTATAGCTCACACACACACACACACACACACACACACACACACATTCTCGGTTCTTCGATTTAAAAATTCACGATCGTGTGTATCGCGTATCGCGTAAGAGCTGTTGATGTGCTTAGAAATCAAGAATTTCTAAGAGACCCGAAGGCCATGGTCACGAAGGCCGTGGTGAAAAGTGGGGATTAATATTTTTGAATTTTTATTGTTACTTTGAGAAGCAAATGAATAACAAAGAAAAAGAGAGAAAAAGGAGGAGGGAAGAAACCGGAAGTGCGAAAAGAAGAGAATAACACTTAGACATTATTCTTATTCTTTCAATATTCTTTATACGTGTGCTTAAACAGAATGTCGCACACGCGCGTGCATATCATATTTATTTGCATTACCGCGAGTGTTCTGTGAAAAATATACCCCAACTATATGTAATATGTATGTATCTTCATATTTTTGAATTTAGTTTTAATATGGTCTTATCGGAAGTTTCGTCATTCATTTATCATCGATTTGTTTCTCAATCACATGATTGAGATATATCATTATTGAAATTGCGATAGTTGCATATTGCATATTGTATATATGTAAAACATAATACAAATAAAAGATCTGAAGTACAGTGGGATATAAAGGCTGGATTCGGGGAGCGCGCTATTAGCGCTATTTGCTTGTTCTATCCTTGTTTTACTCCTGATGAGCGATAAAGACAGAATGATGCAATAGCGCTAATAGCGCGCTCCTCGAATGCAGCCAAAGATAGAAGTAAAATAATATGTCAGAGCAGAAATAAAACCATCTGAGATCAAGTGTCGTTTTAAGTCTTACAGCTCTTTCCCAAGTTTACTTTGAGAATTTATCAGTAATCGTTGTAGATTTACCTTCAATTAAGAAGGTTGCATGCATTTACATCAAGCTGTCAGCGCTATCAGCGTGACAATCTCCGATCGCGCTCCCAGTTGCTTTAATCTCGCGGGTACGGGGATAAATCTCTTTCGTCCTGCTTATCCGTTCGCGATGGCGCAAGAAAATTTCTTATCTGCCGCGCGTAAGTCACGCGCGGATTTTCTAATAGTGCACGCGGATCTCGTTGTTTTGCCGCGCGTCACGCTCCACGGGTTTAACGAGCAAGAAAACACGCCGCGCCGCCAGGTCTTGCGCCGGGTGTGCGTTTTAGAGCGAACGAACTCCGAAGTATGCGTAAATAGCCGATGCGTCGGATATCCGGTGTGTGCGTTCACGCACTTCCCGTCTGCAGAGAAAACTGTTCTTCAACATTTTCCGAAATCCGCCTGCCGCCTCTCCACGGAAAACGCCTGCGGTAGACCCTCGAAATATCGCGGCGCGCGTATAAATAGCCGCAGACAACCCAAAATCATCGATTAATTATAATTATAATTTTATTCGCTGATTTTGCAGACGCTTTTTTTTTCTTGGTTCTGGAGGCGGTTCATTATTTTCTGGCAATTTATACTCCGGTAGTTAAAGCTGCGACGTTAAAGTTGCAAAATTCTGTGGAACCGGATTATAAAATTATGTAACCGCAAGAAATTTTTATAATCCTCTATACTTTATACATTTACATTTTGCATGTGTTTTAAAATAACCTACTTCCCCACACAACACACCATTCTATCTTTCATCTCCTTTTAATTCCTGCATTTATAAACTTTGTACCGTATTTTTTTTTTATTGCATGAGAGAAGCAGAACTCACGTATTTCTCTAATTACGTACAGTAGAATTAGAAGTGCAATTTCGGTCTATATTTTATTGTGTGCTGCTCTCAGGTAAAAATGTGTAGCAGAAATAACATATAGCATTCCTTGAACTTTAAAATCAAACCAATTTAATTAAATCTGCACGTGCAGGAGATATTTTCGACTCCACGATATAGCCCTCGGAGAGCGTGAAATCTGTATTCATATCACTTGCACGCAGTTTCCCTTAGTTTATTCGAAACTCGGATTTTTTTTTAACTTTTTTTGAAACTTGCAACACTCTACCTTCGGTTTATGATTTTCGCGGTGTACCTTTTTTCCACGTACTAATGGCCCAGCGCCGATTTTCGCATCGGTGGCACCGCGGCGGAACAAAACGCGAACTGTGCCGGACGCACACGTGTCGCGTAATGTAAATGAACGTTGATACCAGCGACGCCGGCGCAAGTGGGACGTGTATGCGAAACGGCCGCTGCGCTGGTCTAATGTAAAATATTAAGCCCCGATAAATATTAGCGTGCATATGAGATACGAGTAAAACAAATTAATCTCTTACGCTGCGCACTGTCAACGCACAGCCACGTGCAGGGTGAGGGCAGGAGAGAAGTTGTTCGCATTTTTATACGTGTGCATGGGGGCGAATAGTGTGACGAATTCACGTGGCAGCCCTTAAAAGGTAGGGTGAGAGGGGAAGGGATATATCCGCTTCATCAGCGGGTAGAGTAAAATAGTCGAATAGACGAGACGAGGGAGATAAAGAGGTGAAATGAATGTCGGTGAATGAGGAGTGAGTCAGCGAGGGAGTGAGAAACGACGAATGTATGTATATACGTGTAGACGAGAGAAGGGGGAGAGGCGGAGAGGGATCGTCGGGGAAAAGTACTCATGCCCGTACGAAAATATCGATTATACTTTTTTACGAGTTCACTCGCTCCGACGAGTGTTAATTTCGCGAAACGATCTCTCCTTCGCCACACGTCGCTCGTAAAATCCTATTAGCGCACGTGCGAGAGCTTCACGGCGCGGCGCCGCTCGTTCAGTTTTGGGACAAAAATTTGAACAAGTAACGCTGGAGGATCTCGTCTTTTCCTCGTCATTACCCATCTCGCGCATGTGTCTTTCGAGGATATCCTAATCTCTCATAACGTCTACGAAAGGATTCTTGAAAATTGCTCCAAAAAATTACGTAAGAACATTTATTCTCCGATTCATTTCAAACGGACCTTACTTTGACATTGTAATTCAAGGATTAATTATTACAAGAAGCTGCAAAGAGAGGAAACTTCATCGAGAAAAATCGTTTCAACTCCGCAAAGAGAGAGAGAGAGACAGCGCCTTCGATCTGCGCCGACACGTGCATCTTGCAAGGGTCGATTCCCAAGCAACCGACTTCAAATTCGAAACCGCGTTGCGAGAGCGGCAACGTCAAATCGTATTATTACTTGTGCAATTAGAGAGAGGCCTGTCGCGTTTTTAGAACGCAGGATGTCCGGGTTTAACGACCTTATAGCACCTGGCAGCCCCTCTGTACGCCGGCACATAATTACCCGCAACGCACCGGGGTAATACCCGGTGTGCATCTTGAGAACGAGACGTGGATATCGTTACGGTCGAGAACGCGTGGAATCCCACTGTCGTTTTTTCTCGTTCTCTTTTCACGCCGCGCGGCAACTTGGTCGATAGCGTACCTAACTAACATTAACACACATATTCCGGTTAATACTGCCATATAATCCCCCCGCCGCGAATGCCCGAAATATCGCTTGTCATCGGGCTCGAACTCCGCCCTACGTCGAGACACGATCATCGTTTTAGGTATATATGCTGCTTCGTGACGTCAATCGGCTAGCTAGCGGACGAATAAAAAAAGCTCATGCTTTGTGGAGCTCACTTTGAAGATATTAATACATTTATATGCTTCGAACGTATCATTATATTTAAGATACTTTTCACATTTTATATTTCTGCGCAGCTCAAGATTTTTTTCTTAAATAATATCATTTTATAAACATATAACGTTATATTAATTTTGTAATTGACGTAGAAAAGTGCTTGAAACGCGCATAACAGAAAGTGTCTTGTACATATAATTTATACTCTGTATTATAGCCTAATGTATGTTAATGAGTGTATTATTTCGTGGTATCTGTAAGTATACTTTGATAGCAACGGATAAACAAACTTTCGTCCTTTTAAAACGTAAAATGATTTTAATTTAGACTTAATATAACGGAGATATACTCATGTGTGAATGTATATCTCTCAGTTTTGGTAAAATATGAGTTGTTGGTTTTTCGCGGATGGTAATCAATTCAATCTAGAATATTTCGAGGTCTTTGACATCGCGACGTAATATTTATAAGCCGGAATTAATTTCCGTGTCTGTCGCGATGGTATGATCGGGTCGAAAACTGTTCCCCACAATGCTATCATAATAAATTAGTTCTTTCTCGCGAACGTTTGTTTCGCGCTTCAATTTGCGTATCAAAAGGAGAGCAATTAAATTGTAATAAACCTGTGGTTAGCAGCAGGCAAATAAAAGTTTACACTGTGGAAATTACATATCGTACATTTTCGCATTATTTAAAATTAAACATCGCGTATTTATACGCGAAGGATGGTTATAAAGTTCTAAAATTTTTGTAACGCTTTAAAGCGAAGAATAACCGCGTTTATTCCAAATATATTTAATAGTAATGATAAAAATCTCTTACTCTTTTCTTTCTGCATTTATGCGCTTAAAAAAAAAAGACTCCTCATTATAACGCAGAAATAACCGGTTCCACTTATAACTACTTCTAATGGAAAAGAAACTGGAAAAACATGTCTGGTTAAACGGTTACTTTTAATAGAAAATGGATTCGAACGTCGTGAAATCTACAGGAGCGGTTACTTAAAAATAGGTTTAAAGAGAAAATTTAAATGCAATTTTAGGACACTCATTGCTAATCGCGAGTCCAATAATTATTCATTATAGGTGCTGATTTGATTAATTAGTTATGGCGCGCGCGTTTAAAGACAAATTCGTTAAAGTCCAACAGAAAAGTCCGTTTGCCTCTCTCTCTTTCTATCTTTCTCCATCTCTCTCAGACGTCGAGTAATTCAGTCAGTCCTAGTTTTGGTCGTTTGCGCTAAAAAAAAAGATTCCCGGAAAGAATTATCGCGCTTACAACCACGGGTAGGGAACATGAGCGATTAACGAGACGTAGTCATCGGAAAAAGCGATGTGTTGCATCAAATGATAACTGGTATTTTTACGCTCTCGAGATTCTCGAGTTAGAAAGGAACGCGCTCGGGTGATATTCTCTTTCGATGACATTGCATTTCGCAACTGTAATTAATAATGACGCGATAAAATGTACGCGTCGCTTTTTAATCGAACAGTTATTTTAGAGAATTGTGCTGCCTATAGAGAAGCTAGTGTCTTATATTTAATGACTTTTTATTAAACCGTATTATGACCTAGCTGCATGTAGGTCTTTGGCTTAACAGGATCTTTCGTTGGTCAAGTATTAGTAATAATTGAAAATTAATGCAATTTCGTGCAAAGAAAATTAAATTTAATCATCAAGATAATTATACATAATCATATATAATATTTTTATTTACGTACTTAAATTTAATAATAAAAGTTTGTATTGTTCAAAGCATACACTGTTAAAGGTTAGAGGATGAAATTTAAACCAATACCATGAGTTAGATTTATTTTGTTATTTTTAACTACCATGTGCGTCACAATTTATTAGTTTGAAACAAAATAGGATTATTTTAACTCCATTGGTTTAATCAAATTAACATTGTTTTAGTTAAATTAACTACATATTGAGTAGGAGCAGTGGCGACCTATGGAATAGTTAAAAATTACTCAAAATTGAGTTTAATTTAACCCTATGAATTTAACAGTGAGCTCTGACTAAAGCGAGATTGCATTGATACTTTATTTCGCATTATACTTAACAACCGATAATTTAATTTGAAGGAAAAATTACTTTTCACAAGTATAATAAACGGAATTTATATTCTTATCACTATCGAATATTCTTTATCAATTGTTTAATTTGAGCTGATGTTACGGTAAAATGTAAGAATGTTATTGTCGAGTACTTTTATCAAATATGATATTGCTGCGTCGGTGAAATACCTGATAAATGAAACAGAAACGAATTTCCCAATCGCTACGGCCCTGCGTCGGAAGATTCATTTATTCTTTCGTGCCGAGGAGAGATCCTAAATCCCCGGGTCGGGGGCAGCAAAATTAATTATTCTCGCCGAATGTATCTCGTTCCTGCCGTGTTTCGCGCACATCAGCGCAGATACTTGCAGTATACGCGGTATCAGCGCGAGGGAATCAAGAGAAGACACGCGAGAGAGTCATCCGCGCGAGCGAATATAGGATTTTCTTGTTCCCGCGCCGCGCGCCTTTCCTCTTTTTCGCATTCAGAACGTCGTTTAAAGCGTCTCAAAAGTTCCATCTCTCGCTCCGTTCCCATCCTTCCCCCTTTCCCTTTCTCTTTTTCTCTCTCCTCGCCAGGCAATCATGCGGGATAGAAATTTTCCCCGAGAGCTCGGTCCGGCGGGAATACAGGCAAGTACAGGGCGATAACCATCGGCGTACAAAGTATATCTCTCTCTCGCGGAGAGATACATGGGAGTTTTTGCCGCGGGTTTTGTAATCGTATCGAAAGGAGTCGACGCGCGGACGGACGAATCTTCTTTCGAAAGTTCCGGATCGCTCGATATTACGAAAGTTTCACGGCGGAGCCTTTTTTCGTGCCACTCGAAATAAGGCTCTGCGTCTGCGATATAGCGGCCATGGTTTCAGCCGTGTATATATCGTTCTCCTAATGCGAATCTTTTTCCTCGAGCTAGCTACAACCACGTCGGGTTTATTCGTCTCACCGCGTACTTGTTAACAAGTAAAAACCGGTCGCACATCGATAATGGGTGCACTAAATCTTTTTTCCCCCGCTCATTATAGCTCGAGCCACGAGTAACAGGAAACAACTGGACGAGATTGTTAATAACTAATTTTAACAAGATAGGTAATAAAGAGACAAATATGTGCAAGTAATAATATCGAAATATTTGTAATTGTGGTATGCAAAAGAATATAATTTATAATTTAATATAATATATAAATAATCGCATTGCATGTGTGTATGACACTGAAAAATTAACTACATCTTTTCTTCTTCTCAAGTTACAACTAAAATTGATCCAGGAGTAAAACTGTTAGTTCAGTTAGTTAATTAAAACTGTCGATGCGCAACAGACGGTTCTCTGAATTCTCAGTTAGGTGGTTCGACGGAATTCTCTTTCTCTAGCGCCACGCGCGCAGTTGTTTACCAGGAAAGGGTAAAGCAATCGTTGGACCAAAGTTAGTTAAATGAGGTTATCGACCTAGATAGTTCATAAGTCGTAGAGATAGAGGGGAAAAGACCTCGAAAAAGCCACGTCATCGAGGGTCGAGCTTTTCCTGTGACCATCTCTTTCTTTTCATGAAATGTGTCTCGCACGCACAAGCGAACTGGGTGCAGGTGGTGCTAGACGAGGAAACAGCTGTCCACAAAGCCTCCCGCCCGTTCATTCCTCTTTCCCTTTCCCTTTTCCTTTCCCTTTCCCTTTCCTTTTCCCTTTCCCTTCGACGCTTGCCGTGTTGAACTTCTGTCGTCTCGACTCGACAGTCCCTTTCGTTTTCGTCGCCGTCGCCCCGGCATCTCGAGAGCTATGCGATATACGTTAGCATCCCATATACTTCAGTTCTCAGGTAGTCATATCAAGTTAATTTCGCGCGCGACTAAAGAAATTTTTTTCTTTCATATATATTCTGCTTTATATAGAAGCAATTTCTGAGTCTTCGAATAATTCTCCTGTGATTTGCATGTCTTCGCAATTTTCGCATATTCAAAAATGTACGAAGTATAAAGGCACTCTTCCTTTTCTTCTTACGTGTCTACCAATTTCAAAGGGAAATATGGAAGAGAGTATTTTATTCTCAATATTCCGAGCCACGTAGCTACGAATATTTCGCTATATAAAAAGGGTATTTAAATTCTAGATAGCCAAAAATGTATTTAACTGACTAAAATACTTATGTATATATATATATGTCTAAGTTTAAACGAGCTCATCTCATATTACTCTAAATATTAATACTTTAATTAAAACGATGTTATCGCCTGCCGTGAGAGACTGCGCCGGCGGCCGCGGCATCGCCGGAGGCACGGCGGGAGCCGGCCAGCTGGTCAGCTTTTGCCGGCGGCGGAAAAGGGGGACGAGACGCCGGCAAACGAGCACCGGGAGTTAGATGAGCCGTCGCGACGCGCGTTTACGGGAGAAAGAAATGAAAAAGCCCGCGCGCGTTGTGCCGGCAGGATCGGCGGCGACGGCGACGGCGGCGGCGTCGGCGTCGGCGGCATTCTAAATTTAGGAGGAAGTATTGATTTTACAATTTGGACCCCTCCCAAAGTAAAAAATAAACCAAGCCGAACGTACTCTACTTTGATAGAGTGCCTCTCCTCTGCGCGGCTCGTTTCGACGCACAGGCCGCCGCCGGAGAGAGAAAAAGAGGGAGACGCGAGGAATGAAACAGAGCAGGAGGAGACGGCGGAGGAGGTAAAGGAGGTGAAGGAGGTGAAGGAGGAGAAGGAGGAGAGCAGGGGGCGACAGCAGGGAACGAGGAAGAGGGAACCGACGAGGGGAAGAAACAGGGTGGAAGCGCACGCGGGAGCGGCAGAGGAAGGGGGTAATAAAGAGGGAGGAAAGGAGGCCGACGGGCGAAGGGAACGGGGAGGAAAGAGAGTGGCGAAATGCCGTAGTTCCACCCCGGTAAGAAACAAAGAACAGAAAATTGATCGTTTGTTAAGTTTTATGTTTCTACGAGGCAGGCGGCGAAGCTCGTCCGTCCGTCCGTCTCCTCTCTCTCTCTCTCATCCTTCCTCCTCCAACTCCTGCATCTCCTTTTACCCCCTCTACTTCTATTTCTCGGTCTTTGTCCTTCGTATCGTCGACGTACTTCTCTCTCCCTTCTTCCCTCTCTCTCTTTTTTTCTCGTCGCGACGTACAATAAGACGAATCGAGGAAATTCTGCACGGCGCGCTATGGGAAAAGAACCACGGAGCACACAGAAAAACGCGAAAGCGGCTGGGAAGAGAGAGAGAGGGAGATAGAGGAGGGAGAGACAGGTACGGAGCCAGCAGGAAGGGGAGAAAGATAGGGGAGCGAACGAGAGACACGTGTACGCGAAAAAAGAGCAAGAGACCGGGTCCGCGGACGGGATTGCATTCGTCGTCTGCTACAGATCGTCCGGGTTTTTTGGCTGGGAATAGAATCCAATTATCAGGAGTCGGGTCGTCTCCATCGGGTCGGACAGGAAGAAGAGGGATGGAGTAATGGTGATCGCGGCGGTACTACCCTTACCACGGTTCCCCCACGGTTTTCTCGTTTGACCCATACACATACATACATATACGCGCGGATACTCCGCGTCACGTGTCAAACCAACTTTTGATGATCTCACCACCCGAGCGATCTGATTGCGCATCTATAATTAGCGACGGCGAGATAACGCGCCGGCGAGATTTCTGGTTTACGGGAGGGTTTGGACACCGTGATTCTCATCGATGTAAGCAAGTTATCGAGGTTCCCTAGCCGTAATTCGAATGACTGGTTGCAATAGTGGGCGTATCTGATTGATATATCAGATGAATGTGAAGCACAAATCGTTCTATTGGAAACAATTGAGCATAGTTATGCAACACGGAGTTATTCTTATTGCAAAATGTAATCTAGGAGTAAATGATTTCGGAGAAGTGGTTGCGACAGACAGAGTCTGACATCGATATCTTTATGCTTTAAGAGTGTTTATTTGCAGCCAAATTTCAAGATAAAATAGTGATCTTAAGTGATCTTAAGAATCCATTAAGCCAATGACCTATACGATCGTATCTCAAGACCGTATTTTTGGGTTACGAATATTGGCCTAAAAATTGGAAAAGAGCTAATCTCCGATAAGCTCTAATAGTAGCTAACACGCGACTTGAGCCTGTTTATTGATTTTATTAAATAAACAAAGAAATACATCGAGCATACAATACACACATGCAAAACACAAACATACTATAGAACAGTGATGACGCATTGTTAGAGTCCTATTGTTGGACTTAGGGACGTATAGAGTTATTGACTCAGTTCATATTACTACTATTGAAACAAATTGTAGTTCGACGATTACGTTGGTCAAAGATAATAACTTCAATTGTCTCTTTTTTAAATTTCCCTCCATGATAGCCCAAGAATATTGCGGATGAAAAAAATCATATACTGCTGGGGAGCTGGGATATCATCTGCATCAAAGACATCATAGACGCGATTTAGAAGGGAGATGCTCGGGGGAACATTCAGTTAATTTGCGGAGAATGGCACTTTTCAAAATTGTAGTCTTTTTGAGGCGAAGCTCGATATACCACGATACATTTGGCCGGGCAGCATTTTCGAAATAGTTTCGGTAATTTCGAGAAGTGCTCTTCTCCGAGGGAAAATAACGGCCGACTACCTGAGTCACCTTGTACGCTCGCGCGCGTGTATGTGTGTGTGTGTACGTATATGATGAAACCGTCATTTCGCGATGCGCTCGAAATGGAATTCCGAGTAAAAACAAGATTTCGAGACGGCGCGGTGTTGGCAGCGCGTAGTTACAATTTAGTCTTTCCCTCGGGTTACCGAAAACTGTATTAGGCATTTCACGATAACCGTGTTTTGACAAGAGACGAAGTCACAAGGACGGAGCTCTAATTAGCGACGACCAAGTTCGTTTCGGTCGCGTATACACGCAAGTACCGTAGCTGCCGCGGAGCTTATATCGACTCGATTATTTTAATTGAAAATTGACAAGATAACTCTCACAATGCAGCGAGGGACCTGAGCTCGTTTCGAGCCGGATTCGAGATGAAATATCGAGGAAAATGGCAATTTTATTATATATTTCCCGTAAATCGAATTGTGAAATTCCACTTATCGAGTTTCAGTCATAAATCCAATTTCACGTTACAGCAAAATTCCGGAAATCGAGTTTCCGCGTATCCTGAATCACTCGCGACTAATTTCTCTATTTCGCGATAGGACTTCTTATATCGTCGACTTTCATATCAAACGCGGTTCTGTGCTACATGTTTCCGATTGATGCTTATCGTCACAGCGAATTACTAATCAGCGTATTAATGCATCTATTCATGTTTACATACAGCAATCGAGCACGCGTACGATATCAAGATATCCGTGTTACGAGTTAATCTTAATAGACCAAGAGACGATTAGATTATTCAAAGAGATTATGCAAGCTAATCTTTATTTTCTTGCAAGAAACGCATATCTGAAAAGTGCGGTGTAGCTTCAATGTGTTCAGATTTTTTTAATTACAAAAAAAATTTATCATCAATTCTGAAGTTGATGAAGATTATTAATGACAGAGACTATTCAGAAAAGACAAAAATCTATAATTTTTTCCATATATATTATCTCTCTTTATTTTCCTGGTTTTCAAGCGTAACAAATTCAAAAACGTGAATAATTTCGAGTCGTGACGACCGCCGCGCCGTGAGTTTTCAAGCAATGCACATGGGATATGAGAAAGCGCCTCATTGACGGCGCGTCATTATCGCGATGATCTCTGGTCTGTTTACCTTGTGTGCTCGCAACGTTTTGCCTTCGCAGGCGAGCGTGACGTCGCAGTAGGCCTGCCGCTCGAGCAACTGCGAGAACATGGTTTGCAGGTTGCTGTGATGGTACTTCCATCTCAGGCAGTACTGTTGTGGGAACATGTTGGACGATGAAGATGAAGAAGATGATGCTGAGCTGGCCGTCGTAGCGGATGCGGGTGTCGTTGCTGTTGCTATACAGCCTCGTTGTTGAAGCATGCGCGGCCCAGGCGCCGCCGCGAACTCCTCCTCGACCGAGCCGGCCACCGTCGCGTACGCTTCCGGTTCACCGTACTCTCGTCGCCCACCCTCTCTTCCTCTTGCGTCCCGCCAATGTCTGCAACGTCGGAAGAACTCGTGTCAAGGGAGTCGGCGCAAGGACACCTTATCGGTTTTCACGAAATTTCAAGAGGCGTAAAAAGAGACTAGTCATCGGTTTTAGAATGTACAACTTTTTAAGGGCTTCACGACAAAATTTATCATTATCGCTCCTTAGATATCTGATGGTTTTTTATCTGGTATATATAAAAGAAACATATAAGGAAAGGGAGAATTTCTTCATGTTCAAATATGTTTGCGTTTTGATAAAAATTTGTTTCATGAAACGAAATTTATTTCGACGAATCGTTATACGCTAGAATAAAAAGGAAATTATATCGAAGCATGTAATATAAACAGTGCATCTAAACGTTTTTTACATGAATTCGCGCGTATTTGAGCTTGCAGTGGGACATGCGTTCGCTGCAGATATAGCCCAACCGGTCATTGTCACACCGGTATCGGGCTGGCAGGAAGTTTACCGTCACCGAAGGAAGGAAAGAAGCCCCATCGCGTATCGGATAGGATAACCATGCGTGAATGTTTATCGCGCTATCGTTCTTTCTTTATTCTTCATTCTGATAGAATGTTTACGCTTCAAGAGCATATCGCTTTTCGTACTGTTACTGATACTCTACGGAGAACGCTGAACCCTACAAAAAAATTTTTTTTTGCTCGACTAATGTATGGAAAGCGTATATTGCAACTTTTATTTAGTTTAGATTAGTTCATGGAATGCAAAATGTTTTAAGCAAAAGTTTAAAAGTACAAATTTGGTCCCCACGGTTTATGTAATTTCTAAATAACTCAAGAAGAACTTTTAGGCTTCTAATTATTCAACACAAAATTTCAAACAAAGCTCTTCCGCTTTTTCTTAATTTTATCTTTATTTTACTTAGGAGATTTTTTTTACGTAGAGTAGTCTCATATATCTTCTTAGAGATCTTGACGGACGATTGCTCATTTTTATTACTTACTAAGTAAGTATTCGAACCCCTGGCTCAGGATTAGACTTGAGGGACGGCTCGTTCCTCCCTCCGTAATACCCGCGCATAAACTAAGTTCTCGGGAACGATTTCCTCCTTTAGCCAGCGATTCGCCTCACCTGAAACACAAATAACAAAAACGCACGTTTTATTACACACGTTCTGGAGTGTCATAATCAAATCGATTAGCACGCAAACCAAGATTGACGTGCGATATGACGAGCAACTCGTCGCATGTTCGAACAGTGATAACGGTCAGCGGTATATTAGATCGACGAGCACGATTGGGGCCGAACAAATGTGTTCATTTTGAGTTGAGCGATGATAGAAATGATAGCCGATGCTCGTAGGAAATATTTGCATTAGTCCCGTCAGTATGGGGTATTAACGGGGGACCTGAAACCGCTAGGATTTTCGGAATCAATTTTCGATGAGATATGGGGAAGGTCGCGTTTCGTTTATACGTTCCCACAGCAACCGCAGCACAAACTTAACGGAATTATATCAGAGAATTGACATAAAGATTGGCGATTTCAAGAACGTTCGAGTCCTTTTAATTTTCATTTCCATCGATTATCATTACCACTCTTTATTTATCGCCCGTATGAAAATAATCTGTCTCATACATTTCTGAAATGTTACGTTTCATTTTATTACTTGTATATGCAGAAACTCAGAGTTCTTGCTTGCTCACGTAATAAATAATTCCTTTGCTGATGAGTCTGACGTTATAGAAGCGTATATGACAAACCCTAAGTACCATAAACGTAGCGTTATTTTCCCCACTGCTATGTCTTTTTAATAAAAACAGTTTTAAAATGGTATTTAATTATACCAATTTTATTGGTATATTCCAATAGAAATCTAATCTAAAATATTTTAAAAATGTCATGTCACGATTTCAGCTCTTAGATTAGTTCGAGTTCAAGAAATCTCACCTTAATAGTCGTGCTACGTATTTTCACTTTATTACCGGATTAAATGTATATAGGTTTCTAAATTCGGGAAAGAGGTGTAAGAGATTTAGACGATTTTA
Organism: Temnothorax curvispinosus; assembly: GCF_003070985.1. NCBI lineage: Eukaryota > Metazoa > Arthropoda > Insecta > Hymenoptera > Formicidae > Temnothorax > Temnothorax curvispinosus. Next base: position 60,424 of record NW_020226876.1, read on the forward strand.
TTGGGGCGAGATAACCGGATGGATCCTTTCTGCCGTGTCAACGTATGTATGTACATCGATTACGAGGATAACGGCGCAGCGCGCCGGATAACGACGCCCGGCAATTACAGTTAAATCGATTTCTATCCGCGCGGCAACTTGTCGATCGCGCTATATACGCCGCACGCGCTGTGTTCTCTCCACTCCACTTTTTTGCATGGGGAGATTCGCATTTGCTATAATAATACGAACCGGAGAAACTACCCGGCGGCGAGAAACCTTGGCAAATAACGCGCCGAGGAGCTTTCACTGCCGCGTTTTCTAAGAGAATTTTCGATAGCTCCTTTTTCCTCGGTTCGGCGCGGCGAACTTTCACGGGAAGGACGAAAATAAATCCTTTATTCGCGTCGATGCGTCAAAACTAGCAGTCGGGCGCAGATTCGTAGGAATTGCGCGGTCGACCGGTTCGAAGTAGAAACGATTCAAGCTCAAATGGTTCAAAACTATCCATTCAAAAAACCGATTGCTTTTCTGTGGTGGCCTTTAGCGGTCTCGGAGAAGCTTCTTTCTCTTCGAAATGCTGAGATTCGCGCCGATATAAAGTGGATCTTTCGATTTTCGTTGATGATTCACAGCTCTCTTCTCAGGTCAAAGATATCGAGGACGATTTTTGTTCGGATCTCAAGGTTAACACGCGCGGTCGTAATTTCGTCAAGGTAACATAAAAAAAAAATTTCAGAGAAGAAGCGAACAATGAAACCGATCACATTTGGTGGGAGGCAAACGCCCATATTGTGGTGCAGTTTCAATAGTAATCCGCCTGTGGGTTCGAGAGAAAAATAGGAAGGACGAAGTTTGAAGATTGTTCTTTTTAAGTATATTGTTAATATAAAAATCGATACGATATGTGATTGCTAGATTGCTACTGTACACATTGACGCGTATTCCAGATTTATAAACTCGCTGTGCAAGTAATAAAGTGAAATCAATGCTATTTAAACAATATATATATATATATATATATATATATATATATATATATATAATTTCAAAAACATCAAAGAACGTTTTTCTTTTAAATCTCGGGTCTCCGTCTTATTAAATATTATTTATGTACCCCATTCCTCTTATAAATATAGAAATTGTTTTATCTGGAACTCTGCGAGATTTTATTGAAGCTTGAAACTTTGGTAATACAGTCGCGTCGCGTCGAAGTAATCAATTAATCAGGACCCTTGATTATAAAGGAAAAGTTCTGTGATGACCTGAATATTTCTTTGATAAGTATATTTACCGAACCAAAACATTTCATTTATTAATTTCCTCTTGTGGAGAACGACGGAATAAAATTTTAGCAAACATCTAATTCAATTGTTAAAAAAAAATGAAAAAATAAAAATATTTAATATAAAAATGTTTCAAAAAAACAATACTCGCATGCGCAGAGACAGTTAATATCCGATATGGACGGTATCGGTAAAATGCAGACGCAATGCAATACAATTCCGCGCTGCGACGTTGCGATGTAACTAACCCTCGACATGAACGACACTTAAGTCCATTTCTCGCCGTATCGATTAGCATAAATATATCGGGAGCGATGTGATGCGCGCAGATACCGGGCGTAATATCGACAGCCGTCTATCGTCGTAATCGTCATCGCTGTAATTTCGTCGCTTGAAACATTTACGACCAGTGTAACCGATAACGAAAACCGATTAAGCCCGATTACACTCGGAACTTGATTCCGCAAATCCGGTATTTCGCGTAACCGCGTTTATCCTTGGTAACTTCGTTAACGGAGTGAACTTTTAAACGCATTCACCTTGCCATATTCCGTTCCATTGCGCAACGTACGCCGCATTGAAGCCCATGTCGTCTTAACAGTTTGTAAATACAACTTAAAAACACGTTGTAGTAAAAAAAAAATACTGAAAAGAAAAGTACTTAAATTAACAAAGATGTGTTCAACCGGTAAAAGAAGTAAAGAAGGCTTTAAGAATTAATTATGTAGAAAAATGTAATTTCTCGTAATCCAATGTTTGAAATAAAATAAAAGTATCACCTACAAAGAATATGTTTCTTTTTGCTTCTGTCTCGTAGAAGTACTCGTCGAAACGAGAAGAAAGAAACAATCGGGAGAAAGTCAACGCAAAATTTGTTTCTTCCCAATATTCGCATTTATATAAAAAAAAAAGAAATGTAGTCATTTCACATTTAGCTTGTCATTCGTGTAATTTTCTACAGCGTTTTGAAACGCGCGTGTTCCGAAAAAATGAAGAAGGAGAAACGGAAGAAAGGAGAAAAAGAACTAATCGAAGTGTACTCTGAAAATTAATTTTGCAGCGAGAAAAATACGCACTTTACATTTTACATTTCGCCGCGGTAATCCCCGCCTGCCGAGGAAAACAGCGGCGACGTCGATCAACACGCTGACGGAGGATTGTCAGAATGTTAATTCGTGCCGAGTAACGAACGACGCCAGACGACGCGTTGCATTATTGAGGTACGAGCTCGTCGCGATAATTCGTCGATTAGAGCCGCGACCGCGGCGTTTGTCCAGGCATCGGGGAAAACGGGAATGCGAATGAGCGCTCGTAAAAGGGGGAAAAGGATGGTTTTGAAGAGAGCCCCCAACTACCCGCGTAGGCATCGTAAAAGCGTAATTGCTGTGGAGGGAGAGTGCGTGTGTCGCGTGATGCATCGCTTGGAATTAAGACGCGACTTCGGTTTTCAAATAGCTCTTTTGTAAATTGTCCTTACATAGGAACGGAAAACGTTACGAGCCAGTCGAACGATGCCCGATGGCGTATAATCTCTCGTATACTTTCTCCCGATAATAATAATAATAGGGACGCGAAGAAATAATAATCATTGGAAATGTGAACACCATGTAGGAAACTAGCTTCACATAGTCATACAGTGATACTATGTTGTTATAAAGATATGAATTACGATGTGTGTGATTTACAGTGATTATTTGACTCTTGACTCTTCTAAGAAAAGATCAAATAAAAATAAAAATGTCAAGTTGCATTTATTGTATCAATTAATATAATAATTTTCCGAGGCTCTTGAATTGCTGTCGACGTAAGCTACGTATGAGCGGCTTTTTAATGCACATATAATTTACAAAATACAAGTTTACTTGCATTCCTGACATTTTTTCTGTTTACCCGTATTTATCAGACTACACTGCACGAATAGGATAAAGGCTTGACTATCCCGCTAATTGTATTCAAATTGTATTAATTATAATATTTAGCTGACGTTCCCCTACATCGCTCTTCAGGTACTTTTTCAAAATGGTATATAAATTTTCATGGTATATAAATGGTATATAAATAGAAGCACAGTATGTATCTTTCTTATATAGAGATTTCGAATAGATTTTCTCTGACGTCATCGACTTATACGTACAACAGCTGAATCGATCATCTGACCATTTTAATGGTTTTCCGCTTGAAGAGCCGGATGTCGGAGATTTTTGTCATAATTTCAGGGATCGCGGCAGGGGGGAATGCGGGCGAAAGAGAGAATGGAAAGAGGGATACTGAGCTCGTAGGTATTCAGGCTTCGGCGCAAATGCGAGGAACACCGCCGCGAACGGGACCCTCCTCCGGTATCCTAGATTCCCCAGTGCTTTCTATTGTATTTACGGATCGTATAAGAGCACCTTTCGCCGAGAAAATGCTTTGCTTCTTCGCGATACCAACAGCATCCTCGTTCTGATGCATCTCCCCAACTTCTCTTTCATTTTCCCTTCATCTTCGGTGGGATACAATCAATCTTACAATTAGTATATGATGACAGCGTGCTATAGTCTTATTATAGCTTCTTCGTGAATTACAGCACGTTCGAAATTAGAATTGTGATTCATCGACGTTTTGTCACTTCGCGATTTCTACGTTTCCATTGTCCTGTGGTGAATGATTGCTTTCGTTTTAGCTGCTAACGTACTCAATAATATAGCAATCGATCCCCTTTACACATCGTAGCTTTTAACAAAATTTTCTTGAATAATTAACATTAATGCCATACACCTTTCTTATAATAGAATTCGATTCGACAAAAAAAATCGAGACTTGCTTTCGAGTGCTTTAAAAGCATACATCACTATTTTATATTTATATCAGTAGGTATAAAATATACGATTATATATTTACATTAATAACCTAATAATTACCGGGATACGTATGTACATGTATCGATCAATATTGTGCTGTACTAATATTAATCGACAGTCGCCTATTAGTGTCAGCTGGTGTAGCTGACGCTATTTTGAGAATAGCAACTTGCAAATGACTGACCTTGGAACTCGTGGCGTCATCCACAAGCTGACGCCCACCCTCTTTAATTTCCCTGCAAACGCAGACTTCGTCACAAGAACATCCCGCTTCTAATCGCCCGTCGTTTCTTTACACGATCGACCGGTTCCTTCAATCGCGTTGTCCGGAGGTCTGTTACGCCTTGTGGTGCATTAACATCGTCGATGAACGGTCTCCATCGTTCGCAGGGTACTGTTATAATTTGCGTAATAGACGCATCTGCAATCTGCATACGCCGCCAGCGCGCGATCGCAAAAATAAGCCGAAGCATGAGAATCTGGTTATCATGGTTCTTACGCGGAACGCCGCATCGATTGCGTATCGCACGGTCTCTTTATACCGAAATTGACTTCATCCCGGCAGGATTCCATCATTGAGACTCGTCTCGAAAAAGATTGAATTTTTTTTGTTTTAATAAATTTCTCAAAATCGACGACTATATTGCGAAATAAATATCTCTGGTCTGCCTTCAAGAAATATATATATCTTTTTGGCCATTAATAAACATAAGGCTTTATGATTTTTATTACAATTTTATTGGAGTTTTGTCGCTTTATGATTGTAAAAATGATACACAAACGAAACGTGTTGACTTCGTGGATTTATCATTTGAAAGATACCGCCACACAATTAAAATACAGTTAATCGAGAATAAAACTCCAGTACCATCCGTCAGCAGCGTTATCATCTTTTCTTAACGATTTTATGATAGCCATTAATACATTCTAATCTTTCGTCACGAAATTATCATGCTGTTGAGTTTACATCACTGTCGCTATTATCTAGACTGACGCTTATCTGGGATCGATATACGAATAAATCAGTTATTGCTCGTTAGCGTAAGTGATCTTTAACCTCCTCATTAATTACCGTTATCTTAATTAATGTTAATACCGTGTTGGCGGTATTAGTTATGCAGAATTCTTTCGCGAAGAAATGCCTTCCGTCACGATCGTCGCTCGACACCGCGATTCCGATAACACGACATAATAACGGGAATGCACCGAGGTAACAGTTGCACCGACAGTCGCGAGTAAGAATCGCGCCGGAGAATGCGCGTATTTCGAAGCTCGACTCTCTTTTTCGAGGATCCGTTAAGCGTTTCGCCGTATGCTCGTCTTCTGGCTAACGAACGCGAGCGAGCCTACCGTTAAGAAGACGTAGTTATCCGGCTGCACGATTCTTTCCCCGATGATGTTTGCACGAGGTTCCTGCATATAGGAATAACGATGCTTCGGCATAACGGTTCCGCGGTCGCCGCGCCGCGTTGTTTTCGCAAGAAACACGGGATGCATCCCATCGGCGGAGATGCGCATCGTGCGAACCGCCGCGCCGCGCGGTTCATCGCGCGGATCCATATCTCGTGATATCCCACGAAAACCGACGTCAAGATTAAGCTCCGGGTAACGAAACACTTTTGAATCGCGGAAGCGTCCTCGCGAATTTCGCGACTTGGCACATCCGTCGGAGAACGCACGTATATTGACATAGTGCAATTTGAGAAAGTTTCAATTTTACCTGTATTTATCGATAAGGGGAAGAGTAAAAGGATCTGCGCGTTCTTCAAGGATATATAATTTTAGCTCTCCCTGTTGCTGATATTAAGAGTAAATAAGCGAGGTAAACATGAAACTTGTGTATACGTATCGATGCTAATATACAATAAAGATGAAGTATAATATAAACTATGTAATTCCCCGTTTGCCGTGTTAACAAAATATAATATAACACGATATCAGTCAAATTAGAATAAAACCAGTCGGATCGACTTTATCAAGTTTTGTGCCTGCTATATAAACATTTCTTGTTAGTTCTTATTAGTTTGATTTTAATATCCAGGTCATATTGGGCAACAAATTGAGATATCTGTCAATGCCGCGACAAGTTAATGAAAAACTGTCGCGGAAATATAGTACGATTTGCATTTAGGTCGTAATAAGGCAAATTCATGAAATTCTTTCTTTTTAAATATTTAAGCTACGCTAGCATAAGCCGTTTTTTCGGTTATTCATAATTAATATAAATATGTTAAAGATATCGTCCAGTCTGCATTCAGACTGTAATAAAACGAGCCTGTCAAGGTTTATGTAACTGATTAACATATAATGGACGCTAATGTAAGATACCTGTTCTGACATCATTACGGGTGTCCTGGGGATTTCATAGAAAAAAATTATTGGAATATATCGTTCATTCGTTATTTGCATTCGGATTGTAATGAGACGAGCCATTTGATTCCGTATATCTCATAAATATTCAACATCGAGCATTAACGCGAGACATCTGCTCTAGTAACGCTAGCAAGCGTCCTAGATAGCAGCAAAAAAAAAAGAATATTAGAAATATCGGACTCGATTTGCATTTGCGTCGCAATAAAGCGCACTTAATGCGTTTTGTATTCTGAAACGCCGGCGACTGCTCGCAACGTCGATAAATGCCACAATGTCACCGCGTTCCCATGAAATGACAGGCGTTTTTCTCTTGTCGTTGTGTTGCGGCGTTTCCGCAAAAACAACGACAGAGACAACACGCGAGCGGGCAAGACGCGTGTTGCGATTTATCATCGCCGATGGAGATAGACCGATGGATCGAAAGAGAAAGAAAGAGAGAGAGAGAGAGAGAGAGAGAGGAGAAAAAAACACGAGTAAAATCATTCAGTGTAATTGACGAAACATATATTATTTCGCTCCTTGCGTCGGTGACGCAAAAAATAAAAAAAAAAAAAAAATGAAGAAAAAAGGGAGACTTGTTTATCCGATACAATATTGTGTTGTAACGCGAGCACGATGTCGGAGAGATGGACGATACTCTCGAGATTAAAGTGCAAGCTCGGTGAGCAAAGTATCGTAGTTGACCACTTGCTGTACGCTGCCCATTGTGCCGCTATATTACCGTGAAGCGGTGTTGGCATCCTTTCTCCTTTTTTTTTAATTCTTTGCCGAACGGCGACGCAGTGAGCGACGAAAACGGCGATAGTGGCTTTATCGCGCACAGATAAACTTCGGTGCATACGCAGCGCTGGAGGCCTCTCTCTCCGTCACTCTCTACAGCTGATCGCTCTCTCTTTCTCCATCCGTCTCTCTCTCTCTCTCTCTCTCTCTCTGTCGATTTCGTTCATTCTCTCTCTTCCTCTTTCGCGCGCACAAGGGGGCGTGTACTGACGCTCGAGTACGCACGTGGCACACGTTGTTGCAATCGCCGCTGCATCTCGACGGGCATGGGTTCCTTTGACGATTAATTAGCGTACATCAGGTCCTCCGAAGTTCCCGAGGATGGGGAATGCTCCGCGGCATCGCACGAATTTCTGTAATCCGAATCATCAGCGGATGAACTTTCGAAAACTACTCACGTTCTATTTACGTATTCTTCGGTGAAAATGTAAATAATTTCAAAATAAACATCTTAATAAATAGATTTTTAGCGATGAAAAAGATGAAGACATAAAATATTCAAATAAAGTCATATGTAGTGATTAAATATTTTCGTTCTTTTTTTACATAGCTTATATTTACGGTTATTATGATTAAACCTATACGGATTTGCGAATAAAAATTATGTATTAATTAATAATATTGCAAAATATTTTTATTATATTTCTCTTTATGCTTTATGTTAACAACTGAGGCTCCACCCCATTCCCACCCAAGCATTCACTTAAATATACAAAGATCTTTCTCATCGTTCAATTAATAAAAAAAAAACTATGTGAAAATAATATGTTAAATTATCAATGTTCACACACGAACATTAATAATTTATTTTATGTATGCTAAACATTGCTAATTAGTTTAGAATTTTTAGTTTAGAATAAACAATTTTTCAGATATTACATGGCTTTAAACTTTTGTCACGAATCCATTTAAGAATACTTATTTCGAGGTCATTCAAAATATTTTTACCGAAAAATACGTAAATAGGCCATGGGCGGTTTTCGGAAGTTTATCCGAATCAGCTGGCACGAGGCATTCGAGTTATCAAATTATCGAGTCGCAAATAAATGGGCGTTTAAAACGTTATTCTTTAGACGCAGTATAACAAAGAGCCGTGCCGTAGTGGGTTCTGAGATACGTAGCATCTTTCAAAAGAAGTTTGTTTTTCAAGCAAAAGCTAGCAATTTATGTAATCTCGCTGTCACTTCTGATAGCGCCCGCAGGCAAAGACCTTGGTAGAAACTTGACTCCGCTCCTTAATCACTTAAGTGCTTGAAAAATAATTTCCGCTACTGGAAATTCATTATACAATATAATATTACACTGTATCGAAGTTGCACTTTATTAGATAAGGCATATAGATGAGTTCCGTGAAGTTGGCACCCGACTTTAACAAAATGAATTTTTAAAAAAAGGAAATTGTAGCATTTTCTTTGTAGTTGTTTGTAGTAACAATAATTTCGTTTGTAGTTTTATCGATTTTGCAAAAACAAAGATTTTTAAAAATCACTCTTGCCTAAAATTGAGATAAACAACTACAAACTTGTCAGACAACTACAAACGATTCTAAAACACATGGTGCAAGCGGATTCGAGATATCTTTAAAATTGACAAAGATACGTAATTTGTTTATTACAAATACATTGCAACTTTTAAATTATTTCACTACAAACGATTCTAAAACACATGGCGCGAGCGAATTTCAAATATC
>NW_020226876.1:69381-101990 GCF_003070985.1 Temnothorax curvispinosus
CGATTCTAAAACACATGGCGCGAGCGAATTTCAAATATCTCAATTTTAGGCAAGAGTGATTTTTAAAAATCTTTGTTTTTGCAAAATCGGTAAAACTACAAACGAAATTATTGTTACTACAAACAACTACAAAGAAAATGCTACAATTTCCTTTTTTTAAAAATTCATTTTGTTAAAGTCGGGTTCCAACTTCACGGAACTATATAGATGGCTTAGCGCAAAAAGATTCCTAAGGAGACTATAATCCTTCTGTACGGGTCTTAATACATTATATGCTGCCTAAATTTTAAAGCGCAAATACCGATTTCTTTCTGCTTATAAAGAATTTATATTTGACATATTCTATTAAAAATTTAATATTTATTTATCTTGTAATAGCTAATATTCAAAAGGAGAGATGAGAGATTTAACAATATACTCAAAGTACAAAACAACAAACGCCGATATTTTTAAAAGAGGTGTCTTATACATATTCAGTTTTATACGAATTGTTTGGGGGAAATGGGAAGGATTAATTAGTAATTTTCTTTTGCCTTGTGTTATGGCGGATTTTCTTCCGAATATACCATCATTCAATCAACGTTTCAATTTCTGCGCGAGTTCTTCACCGTAGTTGTTTTATTAATAAAGGCACGTAAAAGGTTATACCTCTGATTGAAGATTAGCGCAATACCGTTACAAGGATTATGTTCAACATACCGGTAAACATCTATACACACAATTCTGTCGCTGCAGCAACGACTCGACGCGAGACGCATCCATTAGCTCTAATAACTCGAAATTTGCACTTTTGTACCAAACCATCGATATGCCATCGATTATTATCAGCAGAGAGACTTTGTTGCATCTCTCCTTTTTTCTTCACGCAAAATATGACGACCCGCACGTCATAAGTGTTTCGTTTATTAATTAATTGACACGCCGACGCGTCTCTTTATCTCATTGTTAGTCATATGTTGTCTCGACAACGCGATTTCACCGCGCGTTTCCGCGGACAACACTGTAATATCATTGCTGACACGGACAACGATATGATGTTCCGACGGTGTCGGAAGTCCGCACGGCTTCAGTTCAACCGCAGTAGTTTAACTTTTGGCGCGTCCCATTCGAGGAATTTCGCACCACCACTTCCGAGAGAGGCGGTAAATGTGTACTCTGGCAGCGGCACGAGTGAAATCTTGTTTTCCGCCGAAAGCTCAATGTTTTTGCAAAAAGAGACACGACGAGATCGCGAGATTAGATCACTCGTCTCGACAACTCTCGAATTCGCGTGACCGCAAAAGTATCGTCTATGTGAACATGAGAGAGAGAGAGAGAGAGAGAAAGAAAGAGAGAGGGAGATTGAGTTCAGTTGATGAAAACGATCTAATAAATTGGGAGCAAAATCGGGTACTGATTATTTTATTACCGAAAAAAATATTTAATAAAGATAGACTTCGGAAAATTACGGATCAAAAATACATAAAAAAAATTTGAAAAATTCAAGAGCTATTACATATGCAAGAGCATGTACGTTGTCTTTATTTATTGTTGTATCTATTGAGGGAAAATATGGTCTAACATCTATGTAAAAATATCTATGTATCGACAGAGTAAATGTTTCTCTTAGTTATTTGTAAAATCACAGTTAAATGGTCGTAAATAGTGGCATATAGAGTATATCACTAGTTCAATTCGATATTTCTTGCTTTTTACCCTGATAACTCACCAGCGTAGCTAAGAAACCTGTCGTCTCTAACAACAAAAAAAAATGAAAAAGATAAGCGCGCTTTTAAAATTACACGATTCGCACCTTTGAGTTTCGGGAGAGGGCTTTGGCTCACACGGTCACGAGCCCTTTTGGGATACGAAATGCGTCTTTATTACGATGCATGATCTTATTAAGGGCCGGCCATGGAAATTAAGGAGGTTTACTTAGCAAAATGCAGCGACCTACAATGTTACAAACACCGCGGAACCAACGTGTGTCTCCTCTGACCATTTCCTCCTCGCCGTTATCCGCCACCCCCTCTCGTTGCCCCCGTCGCCGCCCGCTGCCTCCTTTTCCACCGCTCGCGCTCTCGGAACATATCCCTCCTCCTTTCAGTTTTTTCCTCCCCTTAGCAGCCCCTTCTTAGGCCGATGGATTCCCCTCTCTAGATCGGCCTTCGCCAACCACCCCCCCTCCCCTCCCACCTCGCCCCCTCGCCAAATATGGCACTACACACCGCCAGGAACGTACTCGATGTCCGTCGCCACCGAGAAAATTGTATTAGATTGTCTCTTTGGCGAGTAAGAGGAAGAACACCTCATAAATTCTCTGATGTAAAAATTACAAATCATGGTTAATTCAAAAAAACTAAAAATTTTATAACGATTACTTTTTAATGAATGATCAAAGGTAGACTGGAATAATTTATTACGTCCTTTATATCGACATGATAACTCATTAGATTACACCTGTGTGAAATCTGAAATCGCATCTGAGATCATAGTAACTGATAAATTCATATACGATGATCCCGTAGATAAAGCCGGCGATCTAAGTAGTTATTAGTGTTATCGTAATTAGTAACATTAATTCGTTACCGCGCGCGGCATTATTATCGTGTAGCGCGATGTAGCGCGCCAGTAAAACGTAAATAAAAGCACATGCGAGGCGGGATCAAAGCTACAATGTACAACGCGCGTCATAAATCGCCGGTTACGTAAAAAAAATAAGGAAAAAGGAAAAAGAGACCAGTAAAAAAGCCAGCCGGTCAGCGCGGCTTCACGCTCGGTGCTCGACTGCGACACCGAGAGCGGACTTCGCGATTAACGTAGGACGCTTACGATTAATCGCGGCAGCCGGCACCAGCGAGAAATTGCATCGCGCCGCCCCCGATAAATCCTGAAAATATTTTTTCTCGAAAAGACCGCGAGTCTCGCGCGCGGGGGGTGACCCGGTGACAACACTTACGCCTTATCGTTCATTCGCCCAATCGACGTCGAAGCGCGTCTAAACACGCGCTTGGGGAATTGATAATCTCTCCTCCTCTCGTCGTTGGAACTCTGCTCTCGTGTCAAACGCACTCGATTTTTCTCAAAAAAACGGAGCTCGTATTGCCGCATCATCGAAAATTTTCCCGCGAACAACGAGAATGACGAGACACGACGCAATGATGTCTAAGCGCTCGGGGGCCTCGTACATATTTCAGGGACGGCCCTTCCTCCGATCGCCGGGTATCCGAAGCCACGAGCACGATATTGTGTAAAGAAGGAAAAGCCGAGTTCACTGAACGTAAATTCGTGGGCAGCACGCGCGAAGCGCTGATAAGAAACCGGGCGTTGCTGTTCTCAAAGTTTTAACGTCGTGTTCAGAATGGAATGCACGGTGAAGAAAATTTGTTCCAGGGGAAAAAAGGAAGAGTGTAAATTGTCGTGGAACGTAGCGCTGTGTGTGCCACATCGGAGATTCGCGAACAACACTTGCGAGTCGAGACAGACCGTGGCCGCATCCTGTTAACGCGATGCACGTAGACATTACGCGCGAACTCCCATCCCATCAACGCGACACAGATCCCGAGTGCTGATTACTCGCTGGATGGATTCGCGCGCGAGCCCGGCGGACTGTTCGCGAAACTGGCAACCCGATAGCGGACAATGCGTCGCGTCGCAAACTGCTCGGCGCTTCAAAGTGAGAATTCCGGATAAGGAGAAACTCTCTCTCGCGTGCGGGAACAATCCAGAACGTCGTCGCCTCGTAGCGGGATTTGTTCCGTTCTGGGTCATCGCCACCGAGTCTCGCGAGCTGTACGATACGTTTCTGTTTACGATGACGTACGGGTTGATCGAGAGACGCTGGAGCGCGATAAAGTGCGCGAGAGAGGGCACGAAAGCTTGTTTTAGCTCTCTCATGTTTGTTTTAAGGATCGAATCGTTCAGGGATATTTCAGAATAAAGCAATAATATAGACTCGCCGTTGCGATTCAGACCACCAGAATTATATTGCGTATTTGTGATTATTTACTTAGCAAAAAGTTTGTCATTATTAGCAAGCAGCTGTAAATTGCGCGGACACAGAATAGGAAATGCTCCCATAATTGAAGAACTTTAATTTCCATTACGAATGATGAAGAAATTCTTGGAGTTTTAAATCTGTCATTAGTACAAAGTGAAATTTTAATAGGAATTCTCTTCATTGCCACAGTCTTTTTTAGGTGAAAATAACGTTCCTGCCATCAATCTTACATAAATCTTGGAAGCGTAAGAGATTTAGAACTGAAGTTTTTACATTAAATTTCGCGAAACATGCAAAGAAACAATACAATTTATTCACTCAATCACGAATAGTTTCTGCTTTAAAACTAGAATTCTAATTTATTAGATAAAATATGCTTAACTTTGAAATGCAGCCAATCGCCGTTACATTTGTAAACGAATAAAAGAACGCGCGAATCGATAAAACAAGCTTTGAACTGTATTCGAGGAATACAATCGGTAAGAATCGATACGTTACAATTGTCTTATCAAAGTCACATTAATCTTGAAGCGCCATTAATAATGATGCGACTGTCTGGATTATTGAAATCTATTTTTCCGTCCGTCTCTTAGTTACCGAGAGTTCCATTTTACGAGGCGCATTTTTCAATGACATTAAACGTTCGTTATTAACGAATAATGATATTGATAAGTCTTTAAAGACGCTACGAAACATGTTAAACAATAAATAATAAATCTGAAATTACAATAATTTGCTGAAAACATTCTGTATTTTTGAAACATTTAAATTATCCAAATTGACACGTTCAAGAAGAAAAGTAGTATTAAAAAAGTGAAAAGATAAAAAGTGGGAAAAAATATACGAAGTAAATTAAATAATTAAAAAACAGATTTATTTACCAATCTGCGCTACAATCTGTATTTTCGCAGGTCAAACAAGCTTTCAAGAATGTAAGTACTAAATTTTGCAGAGAAACGTTTTAAGCTTTAAAGTCGATTATCCAAAAATTGCATGACTCCGCACTCTAACCCAATTCCTCGCAAGAGGCGAATTAAATAGGAATAAATCAATTATTAAAAGTGTTCTTAATCCTGAACTTACCAGAGTTCATTTAAATGTTAAACGAAATATTTAAAAAATGGGTCACAAGATAGTTTCTAAATGCAATTATCGTTAAATGTCGCATATTTATAAATGGGAAACGTTCAGCTGGAAAGAATGGTGTAGGTACAAAACTACAAACGTTTCTCCGTTCAACTGCATGTTCTAATTCCAAGATATTTTCTCACACGAAACGCTGCTTTCCCTAAACAATTACCTATTCTAACTTTTTTCTGAGTGGATAAAAATGTTGAATTAATTTTTAATGACAGAGTCGCTGCGTCTCGACAAATCGAATCGATTCCAATTCCAGATGGTTAAATCTCGCAAGGAAACTACTTTCTCTGGCCGATGATCAAGCGGAACCCTCATGAAACATAAAGCATCTACCAAATTGTTTTTCCCGATTCGACCTTGCCGGTTTCGAGGCAAAGTATAATGATCGATCGCGCGCGGTAACGGGCGCGAGAGATTCGCGAAAATCGCGCGTTCGTCGGCATTAATTTTTCAGTGTTGTGACGGAATCTTTCTGCGGAACGATTAATAATCGATCCTCTCGAATCCGGGAGAAGCCGCGGCAAAGAGCGAAGGCCGAGACCCGAGACCCGAGACCCGAGACCCGCCAATCTCCTTCGCTCGTCCTAGATTCCTAAATTCGTATAAGCTCGAGTAATTTTAGTCTCGAGAATATTACAGCGATTTTGGAATAACACGACCGTAACATGTCCGCATTTAGCGATCCCCGATAACGCTTACCGCCGCCAATGTCAATGGTGCTTACACCGATAACGGGCATGATAATTACAGCGCATCGAGCGCGCTAATCTTATACGTGACGAATACATTTTCATCATTTAGAATTCGTTTTCTGCCCTCGGTAACGACACGTTGCGATTTGTGACAATTAAATTTAACCTGCTGTATGTCCCACTTTAAAATGTCGATCTTAATTTTAGTGACGGATTCCTTGATCGATGGAACGACGTAGAAATATTCGCACTCACAAAGTCGACGAAATCTAGATCGACCTGATCTCGCTCCGGGCCAAGGGTGCGTGATGCACGTCACTGGAAAGATATACTTTTCTGGATTCTTCGGAGTACCTGCTAAATAATAATACGCAGCTGCTAATGGAAACCCACTTCGCGCTGGCTTCCCCTAAGTAGGTTTCACGAAAGGGAAAAGTGTGTCATGCACAAAAGCCTTTTTCAAATCGCCTTAGAGTTCCGTCGTTGTTATCATAACAATCGCGATATCGCCGAGCATACGAAAATAGAATGCATTCGCTCAAAAGACAGACAATGAAAATATGAAATACAATACAAAATACTATGTTTCGCGTTCCATTTTTTTAGCGTATTCCAAAAGCGTAATCCTTTCAAAGAACCACTTTTCAAGCTATTTTGAGAACTATTCTCATGGATATTATCTACAAACGCAAAGTTTCAAATTTTTAAATCTAGTTTCCCCAAAGCGCTATTATTTCTTTTTTTTTTATAAACTCTTTGATCACGTGCTATCATTGTTACAGAAAAAAAAAAAAAAATCGGCATGCGAATAAGTGCATCGCGATCTCGCGGTCGCGACTATTTCCAACAAATACCTTCCTCATTACTAAAGCACGACATTTTCATTATTATTAAACCCGACGAAAACGACCGACGTAACCGGCGACCGAATCGGGCCGAATTGCAGAATACTATTACGAGCGAGAGACAGGCAACCACGCATTACAATATCGCGACAATAATTTATCGTAATTTAAGGCGCAAAATTCCCTCGAGAGATTTCCATAAAGTTACCTACAACGTTTACGTTATAAACGGCGGCACACGTCGCTTCGCAAATACTCTTCGAACGCGAATGTTTCAGCTTTTCCGCACGGCTAATGAGACTTTCGTCGATGTGGAAATTCGTGGCCTCGAAATGCAATACTTTGCTGCAGAAACAATACTTAACGATTTAACGTCCTAAATTGAGAATAATACATCGATTACCATGGTTATGCAATCGCCATAAAAGTCGCTTTGCAAAATTTCACATTCGGCATTCTCTATTAATATTTTTATCGAGTCACATTTAGCACGTAAAAAATTATGCGTTTATAAATTATATTTTATATTTCATAATAAAAAATTTAATTACATTATTTCAATTTCAAATGTTTGAATATCACAAAAAAATTTTAATTATGCCCAACTGAATAAAAAAATGCATTAAAAACTGAATTAAAAAAAATATGACAGCTTTATGGCTGTTCATAACTCTCGTGTTATAACGTCAAATACGACGTAATTAAAAACGTAATAAAATTAAAACTTTTAACAATCTATTTTTAACGGATAAAATTGTCGTTCTTCTAAAAGAAAGTATTCGTTATTGCGAGAGGGTTAATCGGATTCGAAACAGGAATGCTCGGTACAGGCATGAAACTCACGATGAAAAGATGAGAAGTCTACCATCTCCCCTCCCATCCTGTCTCTTCCTCCGTTCTTTCTCTCTTTCTTCCTCTCGTTCCGTCGTTTCGGCGTAGATACAACCGGTTCCCGTGGTGTTCACCCGCTTTTGAGAAAAAAATTGAACCAGTTTGTAAAACGAAAAAAGCTCCCCGCCATCTATCTCCAGGGGCGCCCCCTTTTCCCCGCTCTGTCTCTTTCTCCTGATTCTCTCTACCTTTTATCCTTCGCGCGACTGAAACTCATGAGAACCATAGCGATTCCCGAGCTCCGAGACAACGGAATTTCGATGTCGCCGCGTTGAAAAAGCTGCCATCGCGATTTTAATCGCTAACAAAAACTATGATTTTTTTTCGAAAATTACTCGACCGCGACTCGTCGAAAGATCACGGGCATAGCATAATAATCTCGCCGCTTTGTTTGCCAAGTAAAATTTGCAAAAGAACAAAATCGATCCGAAAGTGGCCATCAAGTGAATCTTCGAACGTTAGTTCAAACTTTAAATCGTAATTAAATAGAAAAATATGTATCATTATTCATATATCATAAGACCTCATGTGGTCTCAAACAAATCCTATTCTATTAAAAAATATATATATATGAGAACGATAATAATTCAAGTCGTCGACCATAAGTTATGTTATTCGCAAACGATAATTTATATTGCCGACACTTGAAGTGCAAAACAAAAGAGTTTCTTAGGTATCGTCATTTTATCCGACTAGATAGAAAATCGTGACCTGATGGGCGAGACCAAGCGAGCATTGATGCCTCCGCCCTCGCCGGCTAAATAGAAACAGACAGAAGATGGAAGACATCACATTTTCTCAGACGCTAAAAAAGCCAAGCTTGGAAGGCGCGGCGCAGGCCGTCTCGACGCTCTTCCCCGCGGCGGTGGCTATTGATTTTCGAATTGGTTCAAAATTTCCATAATACCGCGACGGCGGCGGACGCGAGGGTACGCCGAGTACATCGGCGGGGTCGACGGGTGGGAAGGAAGAGGAGACGAGCAAACGAGAAAGGAAGGACGGAGATAAAGAGAAAGAGAGAGAGATATGGCAAGAGGGGGTGAGGGGGTGAGTCATGCCGCGATGAGGGAGAGAGCGATGCGAGGGGGATGGAGTCGCCATCGGCCTCGGACGGTTTCGAACTTGGCAAAGTTCAGGCGGCTCAAAAGAGACACCCCTCGGCACCGGCACCCACTCCTCTGTGCTTTCGACTCGCGGCACCCCTCCGTGATTCACCCTGCTCACCCTCTCGGCCTGTCTCTCTCTTCCTCGCTCATTCCCCCAGCTCCCCTATCGACGCTCCAGCTCGCCTTTCTCCGCGGCTTGTCTCGTCGTCCGTGGCTCACCCTCGACTGCTTCACCCTTCCTCTGTACCAAGCGCACCTTCTCCGCCTCACCGCCACTCCACTGATCGCAGCAGAAATATCTATGCAACGACGACGACGACACGACACGAAGCATTATTATGGCCTGTTCTACAATATGTCGTATGTTGCTGTCGGAACGTAGCCGATGATCCAATGAAAAGAACTCGTTTTCGAAAAAGAAATTCTCTCATTGATTCCGACATCCGACGTGTTGTAGAATAGGCCTATGTTGATCCTCGTGCGACATCGTTGGATTTAGCTGGTTAACGTTGTTCCTTCTCATTTCCGATTCTTTGTAATATTGGTCCACATTCGTTAATTATTGATCTGTATTCATACACAGAGAGAAATGTTTCTTTAGATTTAATAAATTTTCTTAAATCTAAAGAAATTTATGCATTGGAATAGTCCAACCGAATCAGTGTTTAAACTAAAAAATGCAATTGTTTGATTTTTCAAAGAATACATATCTTTGTCTTAAATAAAAAAATTGTTTGAAACGAAAAACATATTTTCTTTGCTTTAATAATACTATTGTTTTATTTAAATATCAATGTTTTATAAAAAATGTCTTAAACATTTATTTATTATTTATGTATTTATACATGATATATGTAGTAGTCGGTTGACTGCTACGTATATAAATAAATAAATAATAAATAATTGTCATATCTCCATCACTCGAGTGATCGGTGTGATATTAGATTCCAAGTTGTACACTGATGTGTACAACTGCGAGAAATAGATGCTTTTACTGTGGAGCCTTATATACGGTCTCTGGTCGAATTTGACTCACGAGTTTAGCAGCCGCCTAGCGATGAAAACGCTAATTACATTTATTGTAACCAAAGAAAATGTTTTTTCATCGAAACATATTCTTTCAAACAATCGTGTTTGTTCTATTAAACAATATGGTTTAATGTAATAAAACTACAAAATTTCTATTCAACAAAATAATGTTTTACTTAAAGTAAATTTGTTTCTATGAAATAAATATAATCCAAACAAATGGAAATAACGAATGTAAAGAAATATTTCTCTCTGTGTATGGCTAGTATTAAGCATATCATACAGATACTAACATATTCATAATGTCCAACATTAGTTTAACATATGTATATTGGCGTATGTTGACTATGTTATATACCGGCCAAATTGGTAGCTAATATATTTGCTATCGTTCATGTAGATCGGTCGATGAAGCTAGCTTAATGGCTGAGCTCTTTCGTGCCGACTAAACATAGCATTTTTAAATATAATTTTTAAAAGTCATGATTAAATATTTTAAATTATATTAATTTGTATAAAAGCTTGTTTGCACAAGAGACCCTTATAAAAATATGTTTAGTTTCGAGCCTTCTTCTAACAAGAGGAGGTTCAAAATTGGGAACGCCGTTTTTGCGTGAAACTTGTACCAAATTGTAGAATTCAATGAGCAGTTTCCAAAACACGGTTTTAGGCGTATCCAGACAGTAGATTTTATTTTTATTTAAGAAAATTTTATTCTTGCACAAGCAAGAGATTAATATATACAGAGTGTCCAATTTTAAAGTTTACCGTGCTATATTCTCGCGAACCGATGATTTTATTAAAAAATGTTTCCCACAAAAGTTGCATGGTTTGGAGGGGGACACATAATTCAGACGTGAGTCATGTCGTAGATGTCATCGTTTTCAAGGTATTTTAAAGGCGACTAATTTCTTAAATGAAACTTGATTTTATCCTTGAGATAAAAGTTGTAGATCTCATCGGGACGTTTTCAAAACACTAGAATGAAGCTCTCTTTTGTTAAGAATTTCCGGAGATATTTTAAATTTTGTCATAATATTTTTAATATAAAATATGAAATATCTCAGTAAGTAAAGTATTCATGTTTCGATGACTTTACTTTCATACTTTACTTTTATATATACGTAGATGAAAGGAAACGATATAATAATATTAATGTTTATATTTGCAATTTTGCAAAATTGCATGCATCTACAAAATGCAATCAAATTTTTCAAAATAATATATTTTTTTTCAACAATCAATTCCTTTCATTATTCTACGTATAAAAGTATAAAAATAAAATCATCGAAACATGAATACTTTACGAGATATTTCACACTGAACAAAAATTTGGTTTGTTCCACCAGAAAATACTGGTTAAATCTACCAGAATCTAATTGAATTAATAGGAATTCTGGTTGCATTAATTGAAATTTCTGGTTGCATTAATTGGAAGAATCTGGTTCGTTCATTTTCTACCAGACGTCCAATTAATTCAACCAGATTTTTTTTCAGTGCATATTTTACGTTAAAAATATTATGACAAAATTTAAAATATCTCAGGAAATTATTAACAAAAGAGAGCTTCATTATAGTGTTTTAAAAACGTCTCGACGAGATGTACAACTTTTATCTCAAGGAAAAAATCAAGTTCCATTTAAGAAATTAGTCGCCTTTAAAATTTCTTAAAAACGATGACATCTACGACATGAATCACATCTGAATCATGTATCCCCCTCCAAACCATGCAACTTTTGTCTGAAACAATTTTCAATAAAATCATCGGTTCGCGAGATATAACACTGCAAACTTTAAAATTAGACACCCTGTAGATTTACATGTGGCTCGTTCACGTGGCTGTGATTTAGTGGCAACGTGCGAGATTCGCGCGCGAGAGATCCACACAGATTTGATTCCTGACGCTGTACGATTTTTTTCTCATTCTTGTGCAATAAATAAAAATAAATTTTTTCAGAATCTACTATCTGGATACGCCCAAAACCCGGGTGTTTTGGAAACTGCTCATCAAATCTTACAATTAGGTATAGGTTTCATGCAGAGGTAGCGTTTAATTTTCACGGCAGGCAATTACAAGGTTAAAAACTGAGTACAGTCTACCTGGACATAATACATATACATATACATATACATGTATGTCATACACACATCAAAATGTCCAGGCATTACTGCCGGCTGCCGGACTAATGGATGTATAGAGATGCACATGAGACTTACGTGAAAAGCACATATCTCCACATTGTCAGCACTAATGGTGGCGGGCAAACGTGTGCAAACGTGTGCAAACGTGTGCAAACGTGTGCAAACGTGTGCAATCGTTTGCACACGTTTGCCCGCGCCAGTGCTGCCGCAGTGATTTCGTGGGACGTGGGCCTGTTCGTATTAGCTGAACTTCTTGCGCACGGTTCATCTTTTCTCCTTTTTTCTCTAACGTGAAAAGAAAAAGAGGAAAGATGAACCGTGCAAAAAGTTCAGCTAAAACGGACAAGCTTATAAAAGTGTTATGCTAAGTTTTCGATTTGCGACTCAAACCGACTCGGGTCGCATCATGTATACAGGACTCTAGCATCATTGACGTGGAATACATACATATCTATGTATGTCGGGTCGAGTAGCAAATCGAAAACGCCATAAGACTCCATAGACACGGCAACGCCATGCGGCAGAGTGCGTTGACCAATCAACGAATTTTGATGTTGCCGGAGGTTAACGCAGGCGATTTGCGGCAGCCTTCTGGTCAACGCACCTTGCCGCACGGCGTTTCTGCGTCTATGGATCAGCGACATTACCCACCACAAAAACATTGGGACGACACCACTATATCACATGCATAACATATCGGTGTAGCAGAAGTTGAAGCGACATCCCACGAAATCACTGCTTACTTACAAAAATAGTTATTTGTGTAACAAGTGCGGGAAGTTGAGAATTGGACACAAGAGCGGAGTGACGCACGAGCCGAAGGCGAGTGCGTCCACTCCGCACGCGTGTCTAATTCTCAACCCGCACGTGTTACACACACTATTTTATATCACAAGTGCGTCTAAAGTTTAAAAAAGGACTTGCAGGGGCGTGGGGGGGCGAAGCCCCCCCGAGCCCTTAAAGAAGGACTTGCGGGGAGCTATTTCGCCCAACGAGAGGGGGCGAAGCCCCCCGAGTTGGGAGGGGGGTTCGGGGGGGCGAAGCCCCCCGAGTCGAAAAGTTGGGCACAGGCGGGGAGGGGGGGAGGGGCGGAGCCCCTCCCCCCGCCTATGATAAAAGCAACGTTTATTACAGGAGCAAACATGTAATACGAATGTAATAAGATGTAATAAGAAAGAATGTAATAAGATGTAATAAGAAAGGTGAAACAACATTACGTATGCACAGTAGTCCAATGTCTTGACCAATAAGAATTGAATCAAAATGCTCGTAGGCTCGAAGCGTCTCCGTTTCACAGTTGCCTTTGCAGATTAGGTTTTCGCCGGCTCGTAGCTCGAGGGAACGGTGCCGGCACGTGCCGGACTTCCCGACGATTCGCGTTTCGTTCCCGGAAGACGCGATCCCGACGACGGACGGTTTATCGATCGTCCTGGCGTGCAAATCCGCGCGACACACGTGCACACACATACACATCCGCTACGCGACTCCTCGACGATTTCGGGTACACGAGAAATTTTACATTGAGTCGGTCTCGGTTTCTGGCGTTTCTGAGGTTATGTCTGAGTATCGCTGTGGTAATTCGCGTAGACATCTCGCAGCGCACGGAAACACGCGTAGTGTTTCGCGTAGTGCGCCGCGAGATGTCGTTAAGAACATGTCAGAAATCAGGGACACTAGTCAGAAATAAGAGGACTCTAGTGGGAAAGACACAGAATGAGTGGGGAAAATAAGGAGAGTGTTGGCAATGAGTCGTGCAGGAATAAAATTTCTCACTATATTCCCGCACTGAATGCGGGAATATAGTGAGAAATTTCTCATGCATGGAATTGGCTACTTCGCACACAGATGGCGCGCACGGAATGGGCCACTTTTGATGCACGTGTGATATAATAGTTATTTGTGTAACAAGTGAGGTAAGATGAAAATTCCCGGGTGTGGAGTTTACGCACGAGCCGAAGGCGAGTGCGGTAACCGCACCCGGGAATTTTCATCTTTACACACGGCTTACACTCCCTATTTTATGTTGCAAGTGCCTGGAAAGTGGTCTATCACGCACGCGTAGCGTGCGTAATGGGGCACTTTCCATGCACGTGTTGCATAAAAAACATTGATTGACTACTGAGTCACCCCTTGATGCGTGGTAAGCGTTTCCACGTCCTAGAAATTGATCAAAGATGTGAAAATTACACAAATAAGGAAATTCACTAGCAGTATCTGCGATTGTATTGATCAAAATCTAATAAACCTGATTACTTTTGTAATTTCCACCTTTTTTCTTCAAGATACATAATCGACTCCCTGTGTCCAGAAGTCATAATAGTTTTGCTTGTAACATATATCGTATAATATTTATAAAACTACAAAACTATTGTTATTGAAAAAAAGTAACAATATTTCCCAGGATGCGATAACTGCGTTATACGTAATGTCATCGCAGATCATTTTTATGAAATATTTGATGATGATCTTACATTTAGCGAAAGTATCCGAATGGAAAGTTCAGCGGGAGAGTAATGAAAATTGAGAAGATTAGAGGGAATATGTAGAATCGTAATTAAGTTAGTGATTAAGATCATCAAATTGAAGTCCCGTTAATATTTAAGTGATAAAAAGGTTAGCGATTTTAAATATACAGTTGGTTACCGGAGAACACTTGAACATAACGAACGTTATAATAAAACTAAACGTTTAATTTTACTCAAAGGCATACCGGGTATCGCATGCGCCTAGCTTTCTCTTCGCTTTTATAACGCTGGTCCATTTTGTCATGCGGAAAAAAAAACATAAAATAAAAAGATATTTGTGACAAATAAACATGACGTGCAATGCACTCGATTAAAATTTAAAATAAAAAATCCTTGAAAAGACGATGAAATGCTTAATATTTATTTAATAGATTTCATGCGATTGTCGGAGTTAACCGCTGCTAAATATATATAATTGGACTAGAAACCTACAAAGGTAACAAATAATACAAATATCTCGAACACGCGCTACTACTTTACCTGCCGATCGCTCTGGTTTTTACAAAATAAAATATTTTTGCTAAATATTATCTTATCGCGTAGTCTGGCACCTTGCCAGAATAAAGTATAAAGTATTTCGTAAACTATTAATTTTTTGATAACTCTACTTTAATAGCTTTATATGCAAAATAACAAGGAGAATCATATTATGTAAAAAAAATCATATAATTCTATTTAAAAAAATTAAGTTGACTTTCGCATCTCCTCCACACCTTCACCTACAAAAAGCTATTGACATCAAATTATGTTCCCCTTAAAGTTAAGTAAGCAAAATTTGATGCATTTTTTCCTATTACCAAAAGTAGGCGAGTTATTCAGGTAACCTGTTTTAAGTGTATAAAGAGTGACCCGCAGAAAAAATTTTCGGAACAGTTCTACAATTTCCTTTTTGTGGGTAAGTTTTGTCCTTTTTATTGCCTTTATGCAGGATCGCTTCATTCCCTTTTTGGTCCTTCATTTTCGGCTAGGTTAGGTTAGATTAGGTTTCACTATCAGGTAGGAAGACTTGCATAGGCCCAGAGCGAAAGAGAGGGGGGAGAGGAAGAAAGGAAGTGAGGGGGGGGAGAGAGAGAGAGAGAATTATAAGCGAAAGAGACAAAGAATGACAGAAAGGGGAGAGGAGAAAGTGATGCTGTATGGAGAACTGCCGTGAATCAAAGCATGACCTATCCTAACTTAATATAGTGTGGTGAACCACTTTCGCGTGGTTGCGATGATGCCTGGTGACCGGGAAACGTCTTATAACGGACTATCTCGCGATCTCTTTTCAATTTTCTTCTTTTCGAGTTCCTATTTATCGATGTTTATGGATAACGTTTATAAAATGTAATTTTCTGCCCTTCAACAAAAAGAAAGATACGACATGATGCAGATTTGTTTGATTTAGGTATAAATGTTCTTATCATTTTGATATCAAACAATAATTTCATTCCGTAACATCTTGAATATTTTTGTGATTATTACATACTATTATTGATTTTGATCAATCTAATCTATTCATCAAAACATTTTTTCTTAATTATTAATATATAAGATATTGATAAAGAGAGAGAGGGGGAGGAGAAGGGGAGTGAATGGGGAGAGAAAAAGAGAGCGAGAGAGAAAGAGAGAAAGAGATAATTCCAGGGGAAAAGTACCTAATGATGTTTGAAAATCGAAAAGTACATTACGTATAATGAAAAATAAAGTGAAATTTCTCTCTCGAATTTTTTGCTAAACGATATTATACTATGTTCTTTGTAGTAAACGTATTTTATCGAGTTTATTTTTACAGAGAGATTTAGAATCTTTTCCTCGAAACGAGGAAAGTTAAAGGCTCATTTGAGCGAAAACAAGAAAGTTGGCCGAGCGAAACGGCAAGTTCGAAATCTAGATCGATGATCCGATTTATTAAACGT
This sequence comes from Temnothorax curvispinosus, assembly GCF_003070985.1. Classification (NCBI taxonomy): domain Eukaryota; kingdom Metazoa; phylum Arthropoda; class Insecta; order Hymenoptera; family Formicidae; genus Temnothorax; species Temnothorax curvispinosus. The sequence continues at coordinate 85,629 of NW_020226876.1, forward strand.
AGATTACGAGTCTGTCGTTCGGTAACGGACTAGAAATTTCACTTCCGCGGTCGAGAAAAATCTGAAATACATACACGTCGGTTTTCTTTAAGCGGCAACACATAATTCCCAGACAGGACCACATATTAAAATTTACCTTTAAATAATAACAAAAAAGGAGTATTTCAATAATTAAACACATTTCAAGTTAGAAAGGGACAATCAGGAAGTAATTACAACAAATAATCATAATGCTTATAATAAATCATGTAAATAGTAATAATAATTATTATATATAACAAATAATAATAAAAATTGAAAACGATGTTTTGATTCGTCACGGTGTTTGTGTTATGAATGATTGATTTTCGCCAACTAATTTATTTACGCTAACAAAACATGAGCCAAATACGGCTTCTACTCGAGCAGGATTAAGCTTTCTCTGCTAAAGGTCAGTTACAGTTCGCGCATGTGAAATTTGATCGTTTCGCTAGCAGACTCATCCGTCTCACTACGATACTTTCTTCGCGCGAAGCCCAACTTTCTTCGTTAGACAAAGGAGAGACGACTTTCGTGAAGACGCGATATTTATTGTCGACGTAAAGCATCGAAGATTCTTTAACGCGTGGGACGTAAAAGCTGTCGCGCTTTCTCTCTTGCCTGAAAATTCTCTCTTGGCCGAATCTGGAGTAGAGTTCTCTCTAACAAGAATTTAATTAGACACCGTTCTTTTTCGTAACTTTTTTAATTTCCTACATTTAATTTTCTAAGTTAAATATTTTGGTAAGCAAGTCTCTGATTAAAAATTCTGTACGAGTGAAATTTGCTTGGAAATTAAGACTTTGCTTTTTACATATATTAAGTCGCCAAAAAATTTTAATTATTCGCACTAATATTTTCATCTCTTTAAATTCATTGTCACAATTAGTTTCTGCTTCGTAAACACTGTGTGTGTTTGAAAAATTACTTTAAGAACACAAAGATATAAATTATATAAAATTTATCGGTTCTTTGAAACGATTCTACTTATGTGTGCATAATTTTGTATACCTGCAATTTATACTTTTGGAACAGTCCTCCAATTTCGGAATCAAGACAAAAATGACCTGAAAACAGGTTCGGCACAGCATACAAAAGCATAGAAAAGGTAAGAAAAAAGCGTAGAAAAAAGAATGTAGGCAAAACGCGTAGACAAAACGCATGAAAGATAGAGATATACATAAATATGCATACATGTATATATAGGGCAGAATTTAGGAAGAAATTTCAGCTAACTCCGTCTATAGCGTTAGATATAGAACCAGTTGAAAATCGGCCGAAAAATTCATTTCTCGCCGAGCGCTGATATAGGAGATATTTATTTTTATAAAAGTTTCTACCTTAATATCTTCTAAAGTATACGTTGTATGAAAAATGTTGAATATAAAAGTTGTAGGGTTTTGAGTGGGATATATGATAATGATAAAAAAAAAAAAAAAAAAAAGGAAAACGCGACATCGAAGAAGGGACCAAAGAGTAGTTCTCTCGCTGCAAGATCAAGAGCTAAGTCGAAATCGCGGCGAGATAACGAGCGAAACGTTGGACTAGCCGAGCCAATGAAACTCACGTCGGACGAATTAAAACACGCTAGAGCATTGTTTATGTCAATCGCGATCGGGGATCTCAAATGGTTGAAACTCTCGCCGCGGTTATCGTGGTTTTCTGCTGCCGCAACGAAAGTCTTGAACGTTCCGTTCATATATAAAGGACGACAGTGGAAATGTCCGAACCCTGCACTTGACAAGTGATTTAGAGCCGGTTTCACTAAGGTCGGTTAGCTCTAACCACGGTTAATGAAATTTTATTTCTCTGCGTACGTACGGCGTTACGTAACGGACAACGTTATGTGTAGCACTCGCCGGCATACAGTACTGTGCAATAAATAACGCTATCATAATTAGTGCCACGATCCAGAAACGGACGATGATTAGAGACGAATTACAGTTGTTAAAGCAAATAGTGATAATGAGAAGCAATAGCAGAAACTAACCTTTTAGCAGACGAATGATAAAAAATGTGTACTAGTTTTTGTAATTTGCTTTGCGTTCGGACTGCTCTCTCCCTTTCCTCCTCCCCCCCTCTCTCTCACATTGTTATATGGTCTACAGATATGTCAAAATAGCATAAAATTTTCATTAAAGATATTTTAATAATTATTCAATTATTAATTTAATTACTAATTAAATAATTAATTAAGTTAATTAAAATTTGTAATAATAATAATAATGATGTCAATGGCTTAAAGCCGGTATCGACTTCGATTATTGTGAGTTCCAACTCGGAGATCGAGCTTAATTAACTTTAGCGCAACGAATCTGACGTCGGCGATAACTCGTCCCTTTCCGGATTAAAGTATAAAGGTAATGTAGCGGCGGGCAAAGAAAAACGGTGCAGCAACGGAACCGAGGCTCATGGGAAAGACAAGTGCGTGGCCGTTCATTTTCCTGGTACGCTAATGCGAATGACCGGTGGCGGAGAGCGTCTTAATGCGCGCTGATGAGAACATAAGCAGTCGGTTGCAGCTGTCGGCATAGCAAGCGCCGCCGGCCGTCCACCCGTCAAGAGCAATCTACGTGGAATATCTAAATTATACACGGTGTCCCGGAACTACCGGGTTATCTACAACTCTTTTCAAATGGTTTGGCTCATAGTCCATCTGTGCACGAATTTGCGAATGTTTGGAGAAAGAACGCGTGAGAACGTAAGTAATGGCGAGTTAAGCGATCGAATTAAAAACTCACATATGACAAAGTTGCATTTTTAGACTGTTTTGAGATGAATTCAAGGAAGGGAAGAGAGGCGAATGGGAGAGGAGCACCTTTGATGAAATTTTACTTATTAAGATGTCCAAAATATTAAAAAAATAATTTAAAAAAAACTAAAATTTTTTTTAATTAAAAATTTTAAATTTTGTAATATTTAAATTTTTAAATATAAATTATTAAATATTTTAATTAAATTTAAAAATTAAAAAATCATAATACAAAAAAATTAAAAAAAGCACCCTTTGAAATCTTTGATAACCATTAGATATATAGTTTTTATACGTAGATTTTCATCTCTAGCATTTTGTGTTCAGCTAATTGAACTTGCTATTGTCCTTCCTCCTTTTATATTAGGTATTCCTAAATTTTTGATGAAACAAAATGTCGAACCATTATTTTGAGCCTCTTAACAGCGATCCCTGAAAATCATCAAAATCTGAGACAGACGTTTGTGAATGTTTCCCTGTCAAACAGAGACCCATTTAGCGCTAAATGCGAGACTAGAGTATGCGTAGCATAGGCGGAACAGACGCGTACCTAACAGCGAGTGAATAGCCATAGACACCGGTTCAGAAGCGCTTCATTATGCTGCCATGAAACAATTGAGCAGAACTATATTCCGCCGCGTGCATCGTACCATCCTACGAAGGGACGAGAGTGCGTTTCATGCATTCGAATATTTAGCGTAAAGTGCTTCGTCGAACTAGTTATCGCGCGCATGCGAGCGATATATCGTCCCGCCAACGCAAAGAGGGCTTGACACGACGAAAGAGTTTACCAGAGATCCGATTAAAGCAAAACCGACGTAATTTCTACGCGTATATATTAAATTCTGAGTTAAATGAGCGATTAAAAACTTAATCTGAATATAGACCATATGTAGATGCTATTAAAATTTATTAAATATCATCACTCATTTACTTATATCTTAAATAATCGATCCACAGTAACATAATTTACTTATATCTTAAATAATCGATCCACAGTATTTATTGTTATAATTACGATTTGCTAACTCCTTCAACTTGAAGAATTTTTCTGTCGAACTCTGAAAGCTACAGATTGATTCGAATAAACTCATTCTAATTTTAGTTTCAATTTAAAACATATTCAGATATTCTTTTTATCTGTTGTACTTGCGTTGCGATTGCGCGCTTCTCGTATCAGCTCGTTACGTACCAGCGATATTACATTTTACTTCCCGATCTCGGTAGAGCTATACATTTTTATATTTCGCAGTGTCTAACAGGACGAAAAGTGTATGCGCATCAACGCAGAAAGAGAGAGAAAGACTTACGGCGCAGCTTTCCATTTATAGACGCGTGCTCGATGCGAATCCGCGGCACTGTACACTGTAAAAAGTCAATGATGATTGGAATACTTGCGCGCGCGAGCGAGCGACGGTATTCAATCGACATCAATACACACGCCGCGGGACGCGAATGTAATTGAAAAGCCGCGCTCGTTCGAACCGCGAACGAAACGGATTTACAGAGTTTGCGGATTTTTATTGCCGACGATTATTAATAGGTAATCGAAGTTTCGATTAATTAGAAACCGCGCGCGCGCGCGCGTGTCCCTTAATGGCACATTCGGATTCCTTTGTTCAGATTCTGTTGCCAAGCTGTCCCCCCTCGATGGTATATAATCGATACCATGTTGGCGCGCGAAAGTCACATTGCGATTCATCGTCATGCCTAATGACGACAACCGGCAGCGAGATTTCGTTATACGCTGCAGGATATGTTCCATATCTCGTTGATATAGTTTTTGGTCCCGAGATTAATTCGAATTTTTGCGAGTACCAGTTGCAAATATTATATTCACGTTAAGATATTAACGTATTAGAAAATAAGAAAATACTACGGACATGTGAAAATTATAATGAATGTAATGAAAGTTAAATACAGAGTAATATAATAATCTAATAAGGTATATCTTACATTTATTAAAAGAAATATACATAGAGAATGTAGATTTTCAATATATGACAACATGTTGTCACAGATTTGCTTCTTAATTTGGAGTCGACCTTAAATTATTCATTGCTGTAGCTGATTTATTTTTAACGTTTAATCTCTTGATAATGAAAATGTTTCAAATTAAATTTCTGCTGAAATAAATTCTGCTCCGAATTAATTGAAAAATGGCTTTATTACCTCATTTATATTTATATACCTATTTGCGCGCTCCTTAAAGCTTAAATTGCCATTAATTCCCCATATTAGATAGCTTCCTAATTAGACTGATTAAATTATTGCTAAGGGAAGATCGTCTGTAAACTTGTTAGGCACTCATTAATATCAATATCTATATTGTGAAATATACAGAGATTTTCGTGTCACTTCTCGATGACAAGATCAAATATTTCTGACAAACGCGAATTTTCCCAAAACAATAATCTATTAGCAAGAAATCTAATTAGCATTGTAACATGTAAATTAAACATACGATTCAAATTTCAACATGAAATACATTGAAAAAAAAACATACCTTTCTCTGTTAATTACAAGTAAAATCTAATTTAACGAAAGTTTATTTCCAGTCACGATTGCCATATTTAATATTGAAATTTAAACGTGCATGTGTTTATGGACCATATGTGTTTAACTTTCCCGAAAGAAAAATTCACTCTAAAATCCTTTTCAAAAAATATCATTAAAAAATAATACGTTAGTTTTGAAACGATCTGTATGGCATACATAATATACGTAGGGATATGTAATTGATGATTCTGCCAAGCACATTACATGTTTTGACGTAAATGGCCGACTCGAAAATTGCTGGTCGAGAATTGCTGTCGATATTTAAATTATTTTAACTACATTTTGTGTGCCGTGTAACCGGAGAACGTGAATCGAGTTACGCGGAGAAAAAGATAGGGAACGAGCGGGTCGTGGGGTGAGGGGACAGCGAAACGGAAAAAAAGGATGAAGATAGCGAACGGAGGGGGACTGATCAAAGCGGAAGAGTGAAATTCGCGAAGATGGAAGAGAAATGAGAAGAAAGGCAAAACGGGGGGTAGAAAAGTACACAGATGAAGAGCGCAGAATGGGGTTACCCAACGCGTCGAACACTATGCAAATCATAAAACGAAACTAACACTGGGCGTATGTACCGAGTGTCGCAGAATTACAAATCTTCAATTTTAATTCGAGGCTCAATTATAAGAATACCAGAAAATATCACTCGGTATTGAAACTGCCGAAATCCTAAAGAACAATATTTTTCGACGAGGAACGTTACTCCAGTCATTAAATTTAACGCCCTGTACTAGGAAAGCGCATGTCGAAATGTTAGAACTTCATGGATCGTCGACGAGTAGCGGTCCGATTACATTTCGGCGGAACCGCTTGATTCTTTATTTCCGAGGCCACATCGCGCTCAGCAAATTCGCCGCGTTCCAGCATACGTGGAAGGCGCACGCGGACGAGAATGTGCAGGTGCACAATGCAAGGCGGAGGTATACACGTGCGGGGGCGGAGCGCGTGATGCGCGCGTGCACGTGAAGAAGAATCGCGTGCACGCGCGGATTCGTCCGGATTCGACTGGAGTCGACCGGGCTAGCTGCCGGGCCGGCTGCACGTTTTTCGAAACACAGAAAAGTTATGAAATATCGCGAGCGCCGGGCGAAACTTTTAATGCGCCACGGTCCGGTGTAGTTGGCCCTCGCCACTCCTTTATATAGGATATACACCTGCCTGTACGCGAGAACCCGTCGCTATATACAGAATGCGGGAGCGGGAGCGTGCAACTTTTTTATTAAAAAAGTTTTTCGAAATAAAAATCAGACGCTCGTAGGGCGGAGAGATACGGCCGCACACGTACGTACGTACGAATGTATAGGCACACACGTACTCTCAGCTCGAATACGCGCGCGCGCACGAAAGTGCCTTCGAGGAGTTGCGCTTGTATACGGTCATACTGGAGGATACGCTTCAAGGGATGTACGTATTCAGAACCTGGATATTGTAATCGAATCGACAACGGAAAGCGGTGTCTTCCGATTAATCAATAAAAATATATTTTCGTTATGACTTGAAAAATTGATCAGTGTTTTAAAAGTTTTAAAAAATTATTTTCAAAAAATTATTCAAGCTTGGTGTAAATTAAGCTGTCGAAGGGGTACGATTTCTAGTAAGAGATTCTTGTGAGATTAGTTTCTTAGATGCTGTTACGTAATCAAAGCCTTAATACTTGCTAAGGTAATCCGTAAATTTTTTAAGATGTTCAATTATCATATCTGTGCAATTGAATGATAAAAAAATCGTACAAGAAATTGGCGGCGCTGTTCAAAGGAGGTCTCATACACCATCGCAGACTCCATTCAGGAACGTGCGGCTTGCGAGAATAAGGCAGAAACGTATATTACCAATTTATATTACTAATCTAGCTCCCCGGTAACTCGGTGGAGACCGAGGGAGGCTCGGGGGCGTTCTTTTCCTCAGGAGGAAAATAATTTCGTTCGCGGATGGTTAACGAGAACGACAACGATCGACTCGACGTCGCCCCGTCCTGCAGAAACCGCGCTCTCTTCGTCATTCCACCCCCTTTCTCTTTCACCCATCCCGCACATATATATATATATACAATATATATATACACCCGCCCCGCCTTACCACCCTAAAATCCTCCACCCGATTTTAATCTCCGACCGACGGAGCTTTTAGCTACCCCTTCGCGCGCTTTCGCTCGCCGGGGCGCAGAAAAAAGGTAAAACCGCTCGGCGGCGAGGGAAGAGGTCCGCGAGGGATGAAGAGAAAGGGGTGACTCGCCGCGTCTTCTTCGGGGCCGCGCGAGCGCTCGCTCTTCCGCACAGGAAACATTTTTCTATCATGTAAATAAAATTTTTTCCGATAGCCACCGCTCGCCCGTTCTCGCGAAACAAACAAACAAACCACTCGCCATCACCGGGCGAGCGAGCGTGCCGGGGGTTGGCGAGTGGTGCGTCCGGCCAGGAGGCCCCTCCCCCCCTTCGATATGGGTCAAACTGAAACCGCGCGCCTTCCCCGAATCCCTCCCCGTGCCGCCGAACCGCCCCTGTACCTTCTCGCGCGCGCCGCATACAATACCCACCTCATGCAAATACAGAGACAAACTCGCGTACAGGTACAAACCCGCAAACACAAACAGGTACGCACGTGGGGCGCGCCTACACAATCGGAGAAACTGCGAAAGCGACGGCGTCGTATCCGGCGGCGGGGAAAGCAAGGGATGGAAGAAGAGGAGAACGAAGAGGACGAAGCACGAGACGGTGAAAGAGGACGAGAGGGCGAGGGCGGCGGCGGCGGCAGCGGCGGTGGCTTGTTCGGGGGATCTTTATCAAAGTCAACGCACGCCGGTCACCATGGCAACGAAATTGGATTTTTTTTTCGAAGTTTTTTCGGCCCTTCTCGCCGGCGCCCATTCCCCCGAGACAGGGGGGCAGTGGTGGCGGCGGCGGCGGCGGCGGCAGCGAGGGAGGCTCGACGGAGGAGCCGGCAGCGGTGGCGGCGGCGCAGGCAGAGCAGACGGGGACGGACGATACGGAGAAGGAGGGAACGAAGGAGAGAAACGGAGAGAGAGAACGGGTATCGAGAAGGTCGGGGAGACTCTGACGAACGGCGACCGGGGAAGCCAATAATTCGAATTGAGAACAGCCAATGGCCGTGCATCTGATTTTTTGTCGTATCATCGCCGAGGTCGTCCGCCCTCTCCCGTCGCTTCGTGCGCCGCTACCCCTCCCCCCCGCGTCACCACTCGCTCGCCACCCCCGTCCTCCTCCACCTCTTCGTTCTCTCCCTGACCCCCCCGGTCGCGTCGACGAAAGGGGCCGCGCTCTCTGCCTGACTTTTTGTAAAAACTCCCCCCCCCCCGCTCCCCCCCCCCGCCACCCGCCATCACCTCTGCGTCCTTCTCATTCTCTCTCTCTCTCTCTCTCTCTCTCTCTCTCTCTCTCTCTCTCTCTCTCTCTCTCCTCTCCTCCTCCTCCTCCTCCTCCTTCTCCGTCTCCTTCCTTGTGCTCCGTCTACTCTCTTCTTCCTCCTCTTCCACCTCCTACGCCACCACTTTTTAACTCTTCGTTGTCCCGTCTCTCCTATGGTGTTTTGCTGTACACGCTCGGATGTGCGGCGTAGATATATCGCGCTATCGCGGCGAAGAATTTCCAATATGATGGGCGCGCGGGCACAGTCGCTCTCGATTTTCTCTTTCTCTTTCTTTCTTTGCTTCCTTCCTTCCTTCCTTCCTTCCCTTTCATACGGACGCGTTACCGCCTTACCGCGTTATCGCGAATTCCGAGAGGAAGAGCGCAGCCCGCAACCGGTTGCTTGAGGATTATGTTTGCCGCACTGCGATGATGATTCGTCGAGTGGGCACATTGTTGAATTCCGTGGCGCACACGCGATGAATAATCACATATTGTCACGTACAATTGTGGAAAGTGGATATAGCAGGAGAAAGAAGAGAAGAGAGAATTTTCAGGCAGAAAATATCACAGAAATCTTGGTGTCATAATTAATATTTCGTGCAATTATGAAAACACGTTTATACGAGCAAAAGCCATTTCATTAAAGTACTGAAAATTCAAATAAACGTGACGGAAAATAAAGAAAATCTTTATATTTGGTGAATCGTATCTTTGTGATGAAAAAATAGCACGGTTCATGAACTATCTGTATAAACGACCTCATAATTGATTCTTGTTTTGTAATAAATATTTAATTCTTGCTGAAAATTAACAAACTATCCTAGTATGACATTTAATTTTTGTTAAAAAATAATGAGCTATCGTAATTTTTGTGGTTATAGGATATTAATATATCAAAATTTTCTGGATAATTTCATTTATCTTCTTACGATTGATATTTTGATATTTATATTCTCCAACTTCAGTTATAACTTATTCGTTTTAGTCTTGTCGTGATATTGCATCACAATATACTCTTGAAAAATCTTATAAGATTCTAGAGACCACAATAGACACATTATTCATCCATTCGTGTTTATAACCGTTCATAAGCGAGATATGAAAACTGCATCTTAATATATCCTAGTCTTCCGAAGAATAATGTGTCTCAACTCGCTCAGGATTCCCGCCAGTCGTACGTTTCGCCCAGCGAGAGCCAGAAAAGGAAACAGAGAAGGAGAAGGGGGGGGGGGGAGAGAGAGAGAGAGAGAGAGAGAGAGAGAGAGAGAGAGAACGAGGGCAGACTAGACGATTTTCAGCCCATCCTCGCGAAATTACCATCCGAGAGGTGGTTTCCGCGTAACGAAGTGCGGTCGTCGCCGCCTCTCGCATTTCCGCACGTTTCCAGGAAGAACGACTTCTACGAAACTTTGCCGAGAGCCAAGAGCTTCGTGTCGCACGGCGGTGGCGGCGACGGCCGATGAAGTTGGATAAAATTCATTTCGCAATTTAGCCGCCAACAAAAACCGAACCGCCGCCGGTCGAAAGGCAACGTTACGAAAACCTGCTCTCTTATATTAAAGTTTCTCGATATCATCCTGGCGAGTTCCATTCGTATCTTTATTCATCGATATCGATTGTCAAAGCTCGAGCTTGAAAAAGCTCGATACGCTAATCTTATTCGTATGAAGCGGGACGAAAGAGCCAGAGAGTCGGCAAGAATGACGTATACAAAGCTTTGAGAAACAACTACTCAACTATGAAATTGTTTTCTTAAGGTTTAGAAAATTTCTTCCGTTTATCTTAGGTTACTTGGAAATCGATTATGTTTATAACGAGAAACTATCAAAGCGATACTTGAGCATAAATACGGAGCATTATTCAGTTTCTTGATAAAAAAATTAGCGCTTAATTACCGAACGATTAAGCCAAATCTGAGAATACAAATACAAATTAATAAAGAGATAAGATTGATTCACTTTGTGTATCGAGTCACATTACTTTATCACGTCGATGACACGAGTGGTAGGTGATATACGACGAGCTTTTCGCTGCCAGATATAAGCGACCTAGAATAACAGAGCACGCGATAATGTCAGCCTTTCTCGGCGAACTCGTTAGACGCATCGATCTCCACGATTCATTATTACGAACGCCGTTCTAGAGCAATGAAATATTTTCTTCAGCCGCAGAGTCCGCGGTTGAAGAACATAAAGTCGATTTAGTTCTTAGAAAATATGATGAAAGATTTAAGAATTATTCATTTCGATGAATCGTCGAGATACGAATAGACAGTTTTTGTTAATTAATTGAAGGAGAATTTAGTTTGGAAATAAGATTAGGAATTCGACTATATTTGGCGTGAAGAACCGAAGAATTTTCGTCTTTCTTTGAAAATGACTCCGCGATAAAGTTTTCAGTATCGTAACTCGTACGTGTCTTCGAGACGCGGCGGCATTGTTGAAGGAAACGTTGTATAAAGGGGTTAACGTTCGTACAAATATTTCCGCAGTTTTTTAAAGAAACTTTTTTCTCTTGGATACGAGGAAATTCTATGCGAGTGGCGGTCGAGTCGAATGTTATGCCAGCTTGAGTTTCGCCGGAACTCGAGAGAACGACGCAGTGAATCGTCCTCTCCAGGATCTCGCGAGTATCGCGTACCGACGTGCGATGTACCTGAGCTCCCCTCGTTCGCGCCTCCTGCCCCGCGCCGCCCGTTCGCCATTTCTACCGTGGGTTCAAAGCTCGTGTGAGAGTGCGGGAACTTCCGGTGCGATTTGAGCGCATTCCTCGACGACAAACCGCGAGTTTGACGAGCGCTGCTCGGGCAGAAAATCGCATTTAACACATTGTGACGGCGCGCGTTGCTTCGCAAATAATTTCGCTCATAATCTCCGAAGGTCTTTGCTAATCTTTCGAGAATTTAAATCGCTTCGTTTAAGATTCCGCTTTTGTATACTCGCGGGTATCAACTAGCAATGGCTAAACGCGATATGTGGACGCATATAATATGGAAATGTATAAAAGGAAGGCGCGAATAATTACATACTGCCCACTTTAAGATTCAAGGTAAGACGTGTTTCGCGACGCGAATATCCAGCGGCCTAGCCGTTGGAGAATCGAGAGCGGAAGCGTGCATTTTAGAGCGCTCGAGCGCGCTCCGAGACGACCTTGTCCATTGCACTCGATCGCCGTTGCGGTTGTGTTCCCTTTCGAGATTGCTCGAGCGGCCTCTCGCGATTTTATACCGTCGTCGATCGCGCGGGAAACGATCGCCGAAGGTCCGATATCTGTTCGGACGAATCCTGTTTACGAAAATATATACAGCGCGGAAGGAACGCACCTCGCACGTGAGATCCGTAGACGCGTCGTGCGCGAAACGCGACACCCGGCAACACGAGAATCCACGTGCGAACAAACGAACGAGAAAACGCCGCTGCTGATTCTCGCCTGTACGCGTGTGAATAGACGCGTACGCGTGCACGTATACGTATATATACCGTAATCTACCGCGGATGCTCCGTTTGTTCGTGGCGGTTACAATCCGTATCCGTAACGCCGCGAGAGTTTCCACGGTTCGTGAAATGCGCGTGACAAAAATACGCTTCGCCTCTCTTTTCTCCTAATTTACGGATTTAGGAAGTTTGAAAAATTCCCACGTGTGTTGCCCGTATTCTATCTTATCGCTGAGCTAAGTATAATTTTCTAAAAATAGGATATAAAATAAGATAACGCGACGATAGAGAGGATATGGCGATGTTAATGGTAAAGGTGTGATATCATCGACTGTCAACAGAAATAAAAGCTTCATGCGTAACGGTTAATCCTCGTGCATAACGTTTGGAATCTTTCTCCTCGTCGCGAGTCGCGAGGAAGCTTCCAATAGCGTAACCTGGATTTTATGGTACGTTGAGTGCTCCAATAAACCTTCCTTATCCTTACATATTCTCGAAAAGAATTTAGACATCGATTTCCCGTCCGACGGCGCGCATTCACACGTGGGCTGGACGTGTCAAACGTGACGGGCGCGCGCAGCTACGGTAGCCCCGGTTGATGAGATCGTCCAGTTTTTACCGTCCGCGAAGAACTCAATTTTTCCGCGGTATTATTCATAGCGCATTACCGCTACCGTGTACTACCGCACCAGCACGGAATTACCGGGCCGCACGCATACACGCCATTATGCACGGCAACTTGTTCAACGACGCCCACTTGTTCAAAAGCCGCCAGCCCCCTTTTGTCGACGTACAAATGCGCCGTAATTAGAAAAGTGTACGTGTAAGCGGCGTGTTCGTTGACACTATACCGCGGCCTCCGCTTCCCCGTCTCGTTTCCCCCTCCGTGCTTTCCCATATACTCTGCGTGGAAGAACGTGGTTACATTCAATATTTTATGCATCACGCTACGCGAAGCCGTTGCGCGCCGTTGCCTTCTCTCTTTCTCCTTTTTCTTCTTCTTCGCCGTTATTATTCGTGTCAACCATCTGTGTAAGCACGACCGCCGCGGCCGCCGCGCGTCAGCCACGATCGGCTATAGTCAGTAGATGAACTCTCATTCGCGATCGATCGACTCTCCAATTCCCCCGGTGCGGTATATCTCCTTACTTTGCGTTTCTGCACGCGACACTCTTTCTTCTTGCTCGGTCCGATAAAATCTTTTCGCTGAGCAAAAAAACGATCTGTCCTGCCCGGAACTTGATTAAAAATAGGAAACGGCGAGATTCGAAATGTGCCCCTTCCCCCTCACCCATGCAAACGTTGCTAATGAATATGAAAGTATTTCGTAATGAATGAAAACATTTTCTAATAAATAAAGTTGCAAAAAATTCAAAGCAAAAGATAAACGAAAACAACAACAAATTAAATTAAAGGAATTAAGTCTGGCAAATTTAAAATAAATTTAGTTAAAATAAATGAATTTTCGAAATGAATTTTACCAATTTATTGAATTAAGTCATTATTAGTATCATTATTTATATACATGTAAAATTATTGGTTGAAAATCGTCTGATGAAATATTTACAATATGAGAATGCAATTTGAAAAATTTATACTGTTTTAATTTTAGCATAATTAAGCGTTATTAACCATAAAAATTAGATCATAAAAATAAAAGATCCGCGATGTCAAGTCTTTCTAATGAAAGCTCTTGTAAATTAAGAATTTGTGTTCTACCGTCGTAGAGCTAAGCTGATTTTCGGAGAATCGGTTGCGCCGTTAAAATGCAACAGGTTTTCGAGACGGGACGGATCCGCGTTCCCGATCTTACAGAACGAACATTCCATCGAGTCGATCAAGGCCTCGCCCTTTTCGCACGGTCGGACGGAGAATCGCTTTTGAATTCTTAACTCGCATGTATTTTTATAATATCAATATCTATTTATTTTTATAACGCTGCCATTATTTTTATAAACATGAATGATAATATTAAATGATAATATTAATAGATTATTATTGCTTAAATTCTTGTTTGCAAAGAAAATCTTTCCTTAATACGAAGAAATTTATTTTTTGCGTATTTCTTGTAAACACAATTCATGAACATTTTCACGGAAATCTTGTTATATTAAGTGGATATTAACTTAATGAACACTTTTGCTGCTTGGTAAAAAGCTTGTTTGCAAAATATTCATCAGATAATCAGATTATTATCATAATCAAATGCAGTGGCATAAATTAAACTAGGAAATAAATGCATCGCGCGCTTATTCGCGCGAACATGTCAATGGGTTCCCTTTAACGCATAGCTCTCCTCTTTCCTCCCTCCCCTTTCCGCTCTCCTCTCGCGTTTATGGTAGCTCACAGTCTCGGTTGTTAGACCCGTTTATCTGTCACTGCGCCAGAGTCCCCAACCGTCATTCCCATCGTCAGCGAATCATAAAATTTCACCGACCAGATATACGATACAATTCTACGTCTCGCCCGTACACTATACGACGCAATCAAAATGAGTATAATGAAAAGCGGTGCAGTATCCTCGTAAACAGGTAATAAGACGCCGCTACCAGCTCACCACGGCTGGATATCCTTGAGAATTGAAAATACTTATCTGACGAATTTCAATCGACAATTTACGCGTGGGAATAAGACGCGAACGGCCGATAATACTCTGCAGCCACTACGCTTCGCGACCTATGATATTCTATTGTATTTTAATGTATTTAATACTTATGTTGTTCTCCTTTTTCCCTGTATTATCTTATCTAGCGTACGTCTGCTCCTTTTGAAATGTATGTAGTTATATCGTGTAATTAGTGTACGCTATTATAATAAATGTAATATAATAATAAGCAGTTTATTTTAATATTATAAATATTCTCGCAGCTCCGTGCGTAGAACTCCCCCCCCTCTCTCTCTCTCTCTCTCTCTTTGTCTGTCTGTCTTTGATTAAAATACATTCCTGCCTTGCTCTATAATTGTAATTCTGATATTTTGCTTCTCTACATTCCGTGAGGAATTATTTGATTATTAAATATTCTAACGATGTATTCCTACAATCTGAAAATCTCAATTATCAACAGGAAAACGGAAGAGACCGTGGCATGAAATTTTCCTAACGCTCGATAATTGCGAAATGAAAAAAAGATCATAAGACTTGCGATCATTTTACAACTCTGCAATAATTTTATTTCTTGCGAATTTCTGCTGTTTCATCTATTTTCGAATCAACATTAACCTATGACGTATATGATTACGGCACTGCTATATTTCAAGTGTCAATTACGATAGCATAGCTTTCCCACGATTTTCTCTCTCGCGATTCGACATATATAGCAGCTTCGCATAATTCTCTCTCTCTCTCTTCACCCCCGTCGATTAAAAATTTCTCCCCTATCTCCGGCGGATCAACCGGCGTCACGCGACATCCTATCTCTCCCTAGCATCGGCAGGAAGGAAAAAAATCGAATCGCGCGCTACGAGCCCGATCGATGCGCACAGCTGGTTTCCTGCCGCACACGCAAATGCGTCCCGTACTACGTACGCGCGCGCACACGCGCGCCGGCGTCGTCACGCACGTGCGTGTGCTCGTGCGACCGTGTGCGTGAGCGTGCCCACGCGCGAGAGATGCATACGCGCTCTCACGCACGTACGTATGACGCGGCGACCCCCTCGTTGTGTGCAAGTCGCTGCGTGAACGCGTACACGTAGCGTGGCTTGGCTCCACGAGGAACGCACGTGTGTAGGTCTGTCCGCCTCGTCTCCTCTCCTCATCCCTCCAGTCACCCGTTCGCCCCGCTCCGACGAAATCCGCGCACGATTGGCCGTTGCCGCGGACTCCCTTCGTCCCAACCCTCCGCTAGTCAACGGACGACCCATTCCATTCAGTCACCCGTACGGATTCGAATGTAACTATACGATGCCGCATGCTGTCCTCCTCCCTCTCTTTTTCTCGTTCGCTCTTCCTTCTCTGTTACACTCGCGAAAAGCGATGACGTCTTTCTCTCTCTCTCTCTCTCTCTCCCTCTCTCTTGAACAACGCGTTCTTCTCGTCTTCCTCCCACCTATAGCGTGCACGCGGGAGTGGCGTGCGTTGCGGAAACGTTCGCACAGGTTTCCAACCTGACCTACGCGAGCGAAGCATGGCCAGGGGCGAGATATCCCGACGCAATGTCATCTGGTGCTGGTGAGAGGTAGGACGAAAGATAGGCAAAGGCAGAAACCGGGAGGGGAAGAGAAAGATGCGGTTTTCTTC
>NW_020226877.1:0-890 GCF_003070985.1 Temnothorax curvispinosus
TATTGCCTATTGCATTGTGCAAGGGGACTTTAAAGGCCATTGCACGTAACAAAGTTTTAACAAAGTTTTATATAATGTACTTTTACTTTAGCACATTAACTTTTATATATACGTACACAAAATTCTAAACTAATCTATATTTAAAAATATTTTAATATAATAACCTTTCTTTTTATCGTTCCTTCTTCTCCTTTCTTTATTCCTATTTTTCTATTTTTCTATCTCTATTTTTCCATCGTTTTCTCACTTTTTCACAATAAGTATTTCTTTCAAAATCTTTTTTTAAGGACGAATGTAATAACGATACAATCTGTAGATGAAATTATGTGAATTTATGTAGGAAAGCAAAAAATCAATAGTTACAAAAACAATTGAAAGAAATACCAAATAAAAATTGACTGCAACTTCAAGAAATCTCGTAATTTTAAATTAGGGCTATACACAAAATGCATAATATAATATAAGCATAACGTAAAACCGCCATAAAATTGCCATATTAATTTATATAAGATGCTTATTAGTCCGAAGATCTTATGCTATGCTTATGCGACATTATGTATTTTGCATATGATAAACCTAAGAGCAGTGATACTAATAAAGCAACAAGAATAAATGGATTAATTTATATGTAATTGTTTATATGTTTCATATAAACAATTACATGTTGTATACTTACAATTATTTATAAGCTTTATATAAGCACTTTCATATATATTTATGCATTTATTCTTATTTCCAACTTTGACTTTAAATAACTCTCGAACGGATCAACGTATCGACCCCTGGTTTGCACCAAAATCTTTCTTATATTATGTTCTTCTAAACAGTACACTATAATATGGAGGTTTTACATAAAATTTTTTAGTGTCCCGGGGGACTTAAATTCAGAA
>NW_020226877.1:900-1790 GCF_003070985.1 Temnothorax curvispinosus
TATTGCCTATTGCATTGTGCAAGGGGACTTTAAAGGCCATTGCACGTAACAAAGTTTTAACAAAGTTTTATATAATGTACTTTTACTTTAGCACATTAACTTTTATATATACGTACACAAAATTCTAAACTAATCTATATTTAAAAATATTTTAATATAATAACCTTTCTTTTTATCGTTCCTTCTTCTCCTTTCTTTATTCCTATTTTTCTATTTTTCTATCTCTATTTTTCCATCGTTTTCTCACTTTTTCACAATAAGTATTTCTTTCAAAATCTTTTTTTAAGGACGAATGTAATAACGATACAATCTGTAGATGAAATTATGTGAATTTATGTAGGAAAGCAAAAAATCAATAGTTACAAAAACAATTGAAAGAAATACCAAATAAAAATTGACTGCAACTTCAAGAAATCTCGTAATTTTAAATTAGGGCTATACACAAAATGCATAATATAATATAAGCATAACGTAAAACCGCCATAAAATTGCCATATTAATTTATATAAGATGCTTATTAGTCCGAAGATCTTATGCTATGCTTATGCGACATTATGTATTTTGCATATGATAAACCTAAGAGCAGTGATACTAATAAAGCAACAAGAATAAATGGATTAATTTATATGTAATTGTTTATATGTTTCATATAAACAATTACATGTTGTATACTTACAATTATTTATAAGCTTTATATAAGCACTTTCATATATATTTATGCATTTATTCTTATTTCCAACTTTGACTTTAAATAACTCTCGAACGGATCAACGTATCGACCCCTGGTTTGCACCAAAATCTTTCTTATATTATGTTCTTCTAAACAGTACACTATAATATGGAGGTTTTACATAAAATTTTTTAGTGTCCCGGGGGACTTAAATTCAGAA
>NW_020226878.1:0-3714 GCF_003070985.1 Temnothorax curvispinosus
AGGAGAAGGAGGGAGAAATAGGGAGAGGGAGAGGGAGAGAGAGGGGGGGAGACGGGAAAGGGGAAAGAGACAGAGAAAGGAAGAGGGATTGGGAGAGGTAGAGGGAGAGGGAGAGGTAGAGGGAGAGGAAAAGGGAGAGGAAAAGGGAGAGGAAAAGGGAGAGAAGGAGAGGGGGTGAAGGGAGAAAGAGAAAGGGAGAGGGGGAGGGAGAGAGAGGGAGAGAGGGAGAGGAAGAAAGAGGGAGAGAGGGAGAAGAAGAGGGAGAGAGGAAGAGAGGGAGAGGGAGGAAGGGAGAAAGGAAGAGGGAAAGGAAAAGAGGGAGAGAGAGAGGAAGAAGGGGAGAGTGGGAGGGAGAGAAAAAGAGGGGGAGAAGAGAAAAGGGCAAGAGGGAAAAAGAGAAGAGAAGAGAGAGAGAGAGAGAGAGAGAGAGAGAGAGAGAGAGAGAGAGAGACTATTTGCGTATTTTATTACATATGTTCTCCGGGGCGAAGCCCGGGTAATCAGCTAGTTCTATTATATTCGTCAGTTTTTTCTACCCCTATTTTATATATAATTCTTTAATTGGTTAATTAGTTCTTGAGTTATAAAAATTTATAAATAAATAAATTTGGCGCGCGCGCGCGCACACACACACAAACATTTTTAAAAATTGCGATTTTTCGACGTTTTACAACATTCTGGACACATTGGCATCGAAAACTAAAAAAACAATTTTTTCTTCGGTCTTTTCTCCTCCAATTTCATATAAATATAATTCTTTAAAATTTAGTTGATTTAGACCTAGCTTTATATGCAATCAAAGGTCAATATACGAGGTTTATGAAAACAAAAGCTTCCTCTATGTCCTATGAGGAAGCAAAAGTAATGTACCTAATACTATGTATCTTTGCTGTAATAATTTTGTAATTTTGGGAATTTTTCTTTAAGGATATATTTTCAAAGGGGTTCAAGGGGTTAGAACATAAATGCGTTATCTATGTACATACGTTATAGACAATGAGCAGCGCAAAGGCGCATGCGCGCGTAGACAAAGACAGAAGAAGCCTATATGCAGCGTTCTTTTTTTATATCGCAGTCTCTTAGGCCGGTATTCATAATCAGATCTTATTTCAAGACCGTCTTAAGTAATATCTTAAGATCCTAATACGGGTCTTAAGTAATCTATTAAGATGCTAATTAATACAGACCCGTATTAGCATCTTATTAAGATATTACTTATAAAGACGGTCTTGAAATAAGATCTGATTATGAATACCGGCCTGTGATTGGTTAATGACAGTTTAAGATTGTACTTAAGATGGTCTTAAATATAAGGCCGGTATTCATAGTCGGTTCTTATATCTAAGACCATCTTAAGTACAATCTTAAGATGTCATTAACCAATCACAGAGCCGTATTAGCATCTTAAGGGGATCCTATAGTGGAGGCCGAACCTCGACGTCGGTAATGTCAACATTCCTAATCCTGTTTTCTATGTTATATATCTATATCTGTCCTTGTCTAAGGGTGCATCCCGATGGAGAAGAAATAGCGGAACAGAACAGTAACGGAAAAGAGACATGATGGGGGTTAACCAATAAGAGTAGTTCCGTTTTAAATCCGTTCCATGTTATAGTGAGTGGGTTCCCCATGGCACGGAGCTGTTACGGAACGGAAAAGAAACAGAAAAATTTGTAACTTATCCTGTCGAAAGTTTGCGAATAAGTGCTTGGCAGTGGATCGATCGCTTTGCAACATATTTTTGCAAATAAAGAGCAATATGTCGTCATTGGTAAGTATTATATATGTGAAAATGAAATATATATGTTAAAATCTTATGTTAATATGTTAATGCGTTATATGTTATATGTTAATATAAAATTACTGAAGAAAAAAGACATCGTCAAGGAGACAGCAACAATTTAATTAATGAAATGGCAAATAATGATTCCTTAATTTTATATTAACATATAATATATAACATATAACGCTTAGTGGCCGCACGCGCATGCAAAAGTGCGCGAATTTGAAACGTATGTATACTTATATAATGCATATCACTTATTGTTAGCTTTCAATGATGAATATATTTTATATAATATATTAAAGTACATACGTGGGCGGGAGGGCTTTGCTCCCCTGCACCATTCCCCCATGCATGTACTTTATAATTTTGCTTTACAACTTAGCATGTACTTTAAGTTGTAAAGCGAGTTTCACGCTGCCTACCGGCGGGGTGGGTGCAAGGGAGGGGGGCCGAAGGCCTCCCTCGCACCCCCCCATGTGTGTGTGTGTGTGTGTATGCATAACATCTACAATTTAATATAGTTAAGATAAATTAATAAAATCTATTAATTTATCCTGACTATCCTGACTATGTTAAATTGTAGATGTTATAGATACACACACACACACACACACACACACACACACGGGGGGGGGCGTCATCTAACCTACATAGGTTAGATGACGCGCTTTAAAAGTATTTAAGTGTTTAAAGCGCGTCATCTAACCTCTATGTAGGTTAGTGAAGCGCTTTAAACAGTTAAATACAAAATATCTGCTTTAATGAAAATCACAACTTAAAAGTATTTAAGTGTTTAAAGCGCGTCATTTAACCTATGTAGGTTAGTGAAGCGCTTTAAATAGTTAAATACAAAATATCTGCTTTAATGAAAATCACAACTTCAAAATAATACATTCAATTTTAATGATTTATTGGATTCATATTGATCTAACATTTCTCTATGGAAAACGCTGTAACTTTACACACTGTAGCTTTTAATGATGAATATATCTTACATAATATATCAAAGCACATGCATGGAGAGGTGCAGGGGAGGTTTACATGCGTAAGCGCACGTGAGCGGGAGGGCTTTGCTCCTCTGCACCACCCCCCCTCATGCATGTACTTCATAATTTCGCTTTACAACTTAGCATGTACTTTAATTTATAAAGCGAGATCCACGTTGCCTACCGGCGGGGTGGGTCGCACTCCCCCGTGTGTGTGTGTGTGTGTGTGTGCATAACATCTACAATTTAACATAGTCAGGATAGTCAACCCAGCAAACGCAAAAGGATTAAAAGATATTGAAATTTTTTAATACTTTTGAATCCCTTTTTTGGCGGAATTAGATGAAATTAGATGGGATTCGAAATGAGATGGTCCAATCCCATGGAATCCAAAAAAGAAAAATTTCAATTCTATCCAATCCTATGGAATCCGTAAAGGTTATGAAATTGCATGGCATTAGATGGTTTAGAAAACGTCTCGCGCCTCCGTTGGGCGACCAAGCGCCGTTGTTCGTCGGTGAGCTTTTGTGTATGCCTAAGGACATTACACGCACTACTGCCGACGGGCAATTAGCCCGAAAATGAGATTTGTAAGATCTGTCAGGCACCGTAGGAGGTCCCTTTACATAGCGGTCGAGACGAAACTTTGAACTCGAGAAGATGCCCCGGCGATGCGACGCCTAGCAGCGTCGACGCGAACTGCCGGTAATGCAGATACCGCGCGGGCGTGTACTATTGGTGGCGCGTACCGCCACAGAGTTCAACACGGACACTTTTTAATCCCTATCCTGGCATTCAATGGTATTCATTTTATTGTCAGAATAGACGGAATTCAATGGAATTCAATACGGAAATTTTTAATTCCTAGTTTGGCATTCAATGGTATTCATTTCGTTAATGGAATCAATGGTATTCAATGGAATTCATCACGAAACTTTCCAA
>NW_020226879.1:0-2965 GCF_003070985.1 Temnothorax curvispinosus
TCGGTTTTTTCAAAGTTATTGCTTTGATATAATAAATGGTACTTTAAATTAAATAAATAGTACTAAATTGCATTAGATAATCCTTTAAAATTTTTGTTTCTTTACTTTCAGGCTAAAAACATTTTCAAGTCTATGTATCCAGATGAAGACTTTTTGCCACGCGCGCCTGATCCAGAGGAAATTGTTCTGGAAGGTGACGAAGCACCGGGCCCGAAATTCGAGGGTGGTGATATCGCGGAGGGTGAGGAGAAGCAAGACGTCGAGAAAGCCGAGAAAGAGGAAGAATGAACAATTATCATATAATGCTTTTGCGTCTTTATTGTCGAAAATGGGAAGATATATGGCGTCACGCTTTGATACTTCAGTATTACAGTAATGCATACCGCAATTTACATATAAATTATTGTATGTGCACGAGCCATTAGTCATTTAGATAGACGTCGCGACATATTGGGATTGATAGTTTGTATTACATACAATGACATACATTATACATAAATAGATATACCTTTAATGCGCTGTCATAATATATCTGTAATAAATATGAGAAAAAATGTACAACTCGATTTAAATAAATAATTGGTTCTCGTATAATTGTCGTCTTTTTAGTGTGCCGTTTTGAAATAATTTTCTTAGTAATTTTGTATTGTTATGTTCATACTTGTTGAAATGAAAAGAGAAGCATCAATTATTTTATCAAATTTTTACATTTGTGTATGCGATTATACTCGTCCAACGTGTTTGTGACTTAAAAATAAGACAATAGTTCATTTTAATATATAATACTTAACTCTTAGACGTAAATCACTTAAAGCCTGCCGTTCATGTTCTATAGTTTATTTTCACGAAGAAGCAATTAATGTTGTATATTGCTTCATTCGCTTTTACAAGTAAAACTATACATATAATGCAAAAATACACAATGTTTATAACTATTAATCAACTATAATACATTTTTTTTCGTATAAAAGTCAAGGGAAATTCAAGGCTATGAGAGGAACATTCCTTTTTTATTTTAATATCTATATCAAGTCTTAGATATAGAAAATTTGCTTAAGGCATATATTTTTTAGTGTTATATTTTACAGATACCTGCATAAGGTATTTTTTCAGTATCAAATATTTATAGGTCAAAATTTATTTGGGTTGAAGATACGGTTATTTGTTTGTTAATTCTCTTAGATATCAAAATAATTAGATACATATATTTTTTTTTATTTTTGTAATAACTATACAACTTTACAAAGATAAAATTGTTAAATTTTTCATTTGCCTTATATTTTTAGCTGTTATTATCAGATTGCAACATGTTCTCACAGTGTGTCTTTCTCCTCTTCGGCCGCGGCGTAACGGTGTGGACGGGCAGTGGTGAGTCGTGTCCTACGCTCGAGGGAACTTCGTTTATCTCTTCATAGTTGGGCTCACCCAATACCGGTTTTCTTTTACGTTGCACATTATAGTCATTTCTCATGCCCATCGCCAAGCACTTCTGAAGTCTACAATACTGACAACGATTTTTGCGGTGTTTGGAAACTTCACTTTTGCTTCCTCGACACTGGTAACCCAGCTGCTTGCGGATGCTGCGCTTAAAAAAGAGCTTGCAACCCACGCAGCTGATCGCCCCGTAGTGCCTACCATTGGCTCTATTCCCACAAACTACACATAGTTCTAAGGACAGCTCTAAGCCTAATGAGCCGCGAACGTCCTTCGCTAACTTCACCTCAACGTCGACATTTCTCTGTTCGGGTTCTATCACCTTGAAGAAACGGCGACCGTGATGGAATGGCAGGAATCTCTTTCGTATGTGACGCCGTCCTGCTGGAAGTAAAACTTGAATTAACAACTGATATTCCACATACAATTGATATTAAATTCTGGGAGAAGAACTTGTCAAGAATTCAGAAGAAAATTAAATATTTTTAGACCTGACTCCGAAGATCGAATATTTTAACAGATTACAAGATTCATTTTCCTGCACTTCAATCATTATTCGTAAATTATATAATTTTCTGTGAATTACGGAAAATTAATTTACAAATTTTTACAGAAAGGCCAGAATACAGAAAATATAAATATCCAAAAAGGGCGTTTTTTTTACATTTTTAAAAATCTCCTGAACTTCTAAGACATGTCTTTGATATTGTTTGGGTGACTTTGTTAACAGTTTTTATTAAAATATCAAGCTAACACTGTATAGTGCGGACATGAGGGAACCACGCTTTCTAGTATTCGTATCGATAATCTCCGGATGAACAGCCTGAGGGCTGCAAGAGATCATAGTGCGAAATGTATCCTCGAACTCCTCGCTCGCGATGCCCTTCCATTCTTCCCATTCTTCGTCGTCCAACGGAATCTCGCCGCTACCAACCTGAAAATTAATCAAAATTAGATTGATATTGACTCAAATTTTATCTTTTTTTTATGAATATTTATTGTAATTAAAGATGCAACAATAATTTTGAATATTGTTTGAATAATCTTTTGTGCAAATATAGTAATTTTTTTACATACATATGTAAACATGAAACTACGTTTTCTAGCATTCACTTACATCGAAAATACATGTTGCAAAGGTAAAAAAAACTATATTTAATTAGAGATCCTGGAAGATCGCAATAGTTTTCCCAAAATACTTTATGTTATAAATTCTCTCGATATATTTTCTCTTAAGATACAAGGAAGCGATTGAACGGATGAGAAAATATCGCGATTACGCAGAATTATCACCTTCGTGAAGTAATGAATACCCGCGAACTCCAAGAGGGTGGCGATGCAGTAACCGAAACTCATCAATAGACACCAATCCAGAGCAAGAAGTCTTCATCTGGATACATAGACTTGAAAATGTTTTTAGCCTGAAAGTAAAGAAACAAAAATTTTAAAGGATTATCTAATGCAATTTACTCCTATTTATTTAATTAAAGTACCATTTATTATATCAAAGCAATAACTTTGAAAAAACCGA
>NW_020226880.1:0-11989 GCF_003070985.1 Temnothorax curvispinosus
TGTAAAAATATACACAATATTCAACGGTGAGTTTGTGGTGGGTGATAAACGCGCAAACAAAAGTATTTATTCGAGAAGCTATGAACTCCTTCGCGAGTCTAATTTGGAAGAGTGGTATGAGTTGCGCGTTATCGAGCCCACTTTAGCATCGCTGGAGGAATTCCAGGAACGTGACAGCGGGTGGGCGTTGTCGCGTATACATAATTTAATGCTAAACATAAACAAATATAATCCATTGCGCACGGGATGTTACATCGATTTACCGCAAGAAATTAAATTAAAGAAAGCGGTGATCAACATTCAATCAACGGACAATGCGTGCTTCGCGTGGTCGGTGGTCGCCGCGCTGTATCCAGTTAAGCAAAATACATGTACGGCTGGGCGATGTGTCAACCATTGCCCTACGCAGATTTTCGATGGGTCAACAACATCTCGAACTTCGACGTGAACGCGATCGCTTCGGATTCACCCACAGGTTATATTCTCGAAGTTGATCTCGAGTATCCACAGTGTCTGCATGATACGCACGCTGATCTACCGTTCTGTCCGACGAGTGATAAGCCGCCCGGCAAACGAGAGAACAAACTTCTCGCGACTTTATACAATAAGGAGCGTTACGTCATACACTACCGCAACCTACAGCAGTGCACGCGCCATGGCCTTCGCGTCACAAAGATACATCGCGTATTGCAATTCACTCAATCTACGTGGCTCCGCGATTACATCGAACTTAATACGAAATTTAGAACGCAAGCAAAAAACGATTTCGAAAAAAATTTGTATAAATTAATGAACAACGCTGTATTCGGTAAAACTATGGAGAATGTGCGCAATCACGTCGATGTAAGATTATTAACAAACTGGGACGGACGATACGGTGCGGAGGTAATGATCGCGAAACCAAACTTTCACAGCAGGAGCGTCTTTTCGGAGAATCTAGTAGCAATAGAAATGCGAAAACTCGAAATAAAGTTCAACAAACCAATCTATGTGGGTATGTGCATCCTCGATATATCCAAAACATGTTTGTATAAATTTCATCACGAGTACATGTTACCGTTGTATCGCGACAAGTGTAAAGTTATGTACACCGATACGGACAGTCTGATATATCACGTAGAGTGCGACGATGTATACGAGATGATGAAACGCGACATCGACAAATTCGACACGAGCGATTACGCGATTGACAACGCGTACGATATACCACTTGAGAACAAGAAGGTGCCACGCTTAATGAAAGATGAAAACAATGGCGCGATCATGACGGAATTCGTTGGACTCAGAGCGAAGATGTATGCGTTGAAGGTGGATGGTAAAAAAGACACTAAAAAAGCAAAAGGCGTCAAGAGTAACGTCGTAGCGCGTACTATAACGTTCGATGATTACACGCGGTGTCTGAAAGACGAAATTGAAATGACGCGACAGCAGTTCTGTATAAGATCAAAGTTGCATGAAGTGCACACCATCCGCGAGACGAAAATCGCTCTGAGTCCGTACGACGATAAGCGATACATTATACCCGATTCGATCGATACGTTACCGTGGGGACATTATCAAATACCCCCTCCGAAAACGTAGTGTATTGTATGTATAAAATGTAATATAATATACAGGGTGCTCCTGAATTCTTGGTACTTTTTTCGTATTTAGATAGAGCGAGCCAAACTGAGTCGAAAAGTCATGTACCATTTTGCAATTTTCGCAATAGTTGACGAGTTATTAATGATTAAAAATCGCCGTATTAGCCCGCCCTCCGCCAAATCCATGAAGCGCGCGGCGAGATGCGGCCGCCCCGCGGTCGGCGCGCGGGCAGTTGTTTACTACAAGCGGCGATGATTACGCACGAGCGGCGCGTAACGCCGGGCCCCTGTCCTAAGCGATGATAGTTTCTTTCCTTTTTTTTAAATAGAAATAAAATTTTCTAACAACATAGAACATTTTTTTGTGCGTACGTATGTACATACGTGTGTACATGCATACAGAAAAATATCAATTGTGCTGCTTAAAAAAGCGATTACTCAATTTACTTTTTTTTTTTTTTTTTTTTAGTAAGTAACGGTTGTCTTTAAGAAAGAATATTTTCTTGATAATAGTCTTAAAATGTACAAATTTTAGAAAGAGTATTTATCATGTGCTATGTACTCGAAAGAAGAATTTATACTCCTTCAAAGAACATAATAAAATTTTATCAAAGAAAAGTCAAAATAATAAATAAAGTAATATGAGGACCCTCGAGATTAAAATAGGAGAAGGCTATGAGGGTCAGACGCAGATCACAGTGCGTAATATCAGAAATAAGTGATTTATTCGTCGTTTTGATACATTACATCGATCCGTACGTTTCGGCTCAGTTTTGAGCCATCTTCAGCGGTAGTTACAGAAATTAAGTTACACGTTCTCCGTACCGTATGGTGAGTTTACTGATTCAAAGTATCAGAAACATAGACCAATTGATCCATATCTGTAAATTTGTTCAATTAATGAGATATTAAAAAGATCCCTTAGGAAATTCACCATTCGGTCTGAAAAACGTGGAATACAGAGCCATGTATACATAATAAAATACTCTCTGCGAGAAGTCTTGACGATCTTATCGACACGACACATGCACAGCAATGATATGAAAGGTCTTGCAAGAAGAGGCATGTCGTAGGTCAACACACCGGCGAGGATTATAACAAAGCACGATTTGACACCGTCTCAAAATGACACGGATTTTTTGCATCATGCATATGTCACGGTTTTGAGCAAATTGTAATCCATGCTCATGAACTTTGGTCGTTGGCAAATCGGGGTTTTACTATTGGTACATGCAATATTGTGACGGTGTCAAATCGTGCTTTGTTATAATCCTCGCCGGTGTGTTGATCTACGACATGCCTCTTCTTGCAAGACCTTTCATATTGTTGTGTGTCGAGTCGACAAGATCGTCAAGTCTTCTCGCAGAGAGTTAGATATTCATTATGTACGCATGGCTCTGTATTCCATGTTTTTCAGACCGAATGGTGAGTTTCCTAAGGGATCTTTTTAATATCTCAACATTAATTGAACAAATTTACAGATGAATATGGATCAATTGGTCTATGTTTCTGATACTTTGAATCAGTAAACTCACCATACGGTACGGAGAATGTGTAACTTAACTTCTGTAACTACTGCTGAAGATGGCTTAAAGCTGAGCCGAAACGTACGGATCGATGTAATGTATCAAAACGACGAATAAATCAGTTATTTCTGATATTACGCACTGTGATCTGCGTCTGATCCTCATAGCCTTGACTTCTCCTATCAAAATAATTAGCAAATTGAATTTTTGTTAACAATTTAATTTAATTTAATTTTAATTTTAATTTTAATTTAATTTTTGTTAATTTTTGTTAATTTTTGTTATAGTATAACATTTTAATAGTATTCACATTTTAATAGTATAGTATTTTAATAGTATAACGTAAAGTAATGTAATGTATGTACGTATGTATGTATGGTAACGTAACGTAATGTAACATAAAGTAAGGTAATGTAACGTATATTATATTGTTGGAAGGGATATTAATAAAAATATTGTACATGTATCTATTTAATATTTCTTACATAGTTTATTTTTCATATGTTTTAAAATACGATCTGCATGAATTAAATAACATTGTCCTTGTGTATCCATGAGTTGTGCGATCCATCGAATCCCAGCCATTTCACGTAGACCTCGTCTCCCCTCCTGTGCAGTACTTTCTCCACGAGATACGTGTCCGGGTAAGCCACGCGATGTAACTCGTGCTCATAGAACGCTCCAGCGATAGATTTTCCGCGATAGTCCTCCAGCAGATAGGTTGCTGGATTAGTGTGTTGCACTTTAACGATCTTAAACACCTCGGTGCTCCATTTTGGTGTGTAACCCTTCTCGAAAATTGTCTTGTGCTTGCTAACGCGTACCCGATCGCCTACTTTGAACTTTGTCAAACCTGCGATCTTGATCGCGCTGTACACCGTGGTTAAGAGTCTTTCAGCGATTGCAGGAGTAACGTCGACGGGTCGCATGCCGATCGTTCGATGCTTGCGCGCGTTGTACTCCGCGACGAGACGCGGTAGCTCGTCGAACCACTTGTAAGTTTCGTTGAACGTAAACATCTTCCACATGTTATTCTTTAACGTGCGATTGAATCGCTCGACGACCGACGCCTTCAACACCAAATATGTGGAATAATGATTGATGTTGTGTTTCCTCACGAGACGTTGCACGTCGGTGTTGTAAAATTCCTTCCCCATATCGGTTTGTAAGTTTTTCGGACATCTCCCGCTCTTTCGAATTATCTTGGCGATAACTTCAGCCGTCTCGCTTCCACCTTTACTCTTGAGCGGTACAGCCCACGCATACTTGCTCAGCACATCGATGACGGTGAGTATATAATGGTAACCTTTGTTGAAATGTGAGTATGGGCGCATTTCGACAATGTCAGCCTGCCACAGGTCGTCATATCCCCGAACTATGACGTGTCTTCGTGGAAAATTTCTTCTCGCTGGAGCATGCAGTTCTTCGACGAGTTGTTGCTTCTCGATATTTTTACGTCCATCGGATGTCATGTTTTTTTTTTTTTTTTTTAGCTGTGTGTAATAATATGCACAAAGAAATTATATTATGATTTATATCTCAAACTTTTTTAACAATTCAATAGCCGTTTATTTCCATTCATTGTCCTTCAATAGCCGTTCTTTGTCTGCCGGTCGTTCTTTGTCCACTAGCCGTTTATAGCCATTCGCTAGCTGTTCATAGCTGTTTCTGAGTCGTTCGTTAGCCGCTTGATAGCTATTTCTGAACCGTTCCTGAACCGTTCGTCGTTGCCGTTTATCGTCGTCCGTTAATCGTTCATAGCCGTTCCATTTGTTGCTATCCATTGTTGCTGTTGTTCGTTTTTGACTCAGCGGTGGCCAAATGTCGAAGCTCGTGTACCACAATCCGTAACGCTTGCAGATCCTTCTCAAACACAGCCAGCTTCTCGTCTGACTCTTTCTGTCGATTGCTCGACATTTTAAAGCACTGATCCACGTATAGTTTGTTAACTACATCATCATCAGCTTCCGGTTGCGCCACGCGTCGAATCTTGCGCGACTTTGCATCAAAGTTGCCGGCAACCATACAAAGAGCGTTATCCCGCACGTAATTTCTGACTACTCCATTGCATTGATAGTTCGGTTGCGTCTCACCTTGTCCAAGCGATATACCAAACTTGTTGATCGGCATTTCAATGGTGATTGAATGGTTCGCCAACGCATGGTTTAATTTATAATAAGCCCAGCCTCGCGAAGCTCGTCGATGATCAATAGGATCTCGTTGTCGTGACCGTTGTGACCCGCTTGGCGCGAAGCATCGAGCAATTGGAGACGATCCACCAGCTCGTTGGGATCGTCCCAGTGCACGTAGTCGACCTTATTGTCCGTTAGCGTCATCGCGCGAGGCATGCATAATCCCTTTCTAGATTTTTTCTTCTTGGATTCGGGAGGGAACAACGATGCGATTACATGTAAATACTTGTGCCCCCTGTGGCTCTTTATTCGCTCACGAGGATCATGCTTGAATTTATGAGCACTCGTTGCCAACAGCAGGCTCTTATACTTTTTCATATCTCCCTCCGTGTAGATCTCGTCATCGGGCATTCTCTTGAAGATCAACTCATAAAGACCGGGTGTACCGATATATCGTATGTCATCGATAATTATCCTATCCTCGTTGTCCAACTGAAAACGTTTATTACCGAGCATCATTCCATCCTTGCCGAAATAAACGCCGTATGCGGGGTCTATATTTCGATCGGCGCTCACAAAAGCCCTGATGTACTCTCGGCCCAGTGGACCCAACTCATCTTTCAACGTTTGTAGAAACGTTTCTCGTCCCTTCGACGTTTCCAACTGCTTTCGTACGGATGTCGCAATCGAGTCGTCTGTGGTTTCAAAAACATTCGCGTTTGTGAGGAATTTGGGAATTGTATCTTGCACGGTTCTCGCCGTCGTCGACGGTGCGGAGGTTATCGATAGTACTTTCGATCGTTTCGATTGATTAGATTTATGCGGTGTTGATGAGAGATCCAACCAGGAGTCTGATAGCTTTCTCTTTTTCGACGTCGCATCCTCCCAATCCTCCTTATCATCTTCCTCCTCCTCCTCCTCCTCCTTCTCCTCCTTCTCCTCCTTCTTGCGCTGCTGAAAGGGTAACGTTTCGATCCCCACGTAAGCGTCGCTCTCCGTCGGCTCCTCTTTCTTCACCGAGATCGAGTTGTCTGCGATCTTTTGCAACGGTCCGATGAGAGGCTTAAAGTGTGCGTCCAACTCAATGTCCTTCACGATCTTACCGGTCTTCAAAGCGCGAAGTTTCTTACGAATCGAATCACTCGTTTTCGCAATCTCCTTCACAATCTTCTCGCGCTCGCGAATATTCTCGCTCCTGTCGATCGTGGCCATCGCGGGAAAAAGCAGACTGTTAATCTCACGTTTTAACTCGACGAGGTATCGACATCGACTGACCGCTTTTGCGGTATCGCGAACACATTAAAATCTTTTCTGTATCGGCCATTCGAAAGCGCGCTGTCCTTGTCTATCACTACGAACCCGTACTTGCGTTACCAACAATCGTGGCACAACGCACAAAATTCATCGTACGACATGTCGGTATTTACGTGATCGTTGTACACGTGTTTCAGATTGGTACCATCCTGTTTGAACAGGATCAGTAGGTTCGCGTTGTCACGTATCAGATGTTTAGGTATTCTCGCGTACGTTTGACAGAGATAGAAGCAGTCGACGCTCGAGTGCCTGCCCATTGAGAAGTACTCTCTCACAGCATCTTGCTTATCGCATGCCACGTCATCGAAGACGAAGATTGAGTTTGGACGCGCATCGCTCGGTGGAATGACGTCACTGTTGTTGGAAAACGTAAAATAGCCAATCTCTTCTATCGACGTTAATACATTCTCCAAGTATCGATATTTCGGTTGCTGCAACGATTTCGAGTACACATACACGTTCTCGAAACGTACACCATGCGGACTTTCCAGCAAGCTTATCAGAACGTTGGTTTTACCGCAATTCGAGGGGCCGCAAATGATCGCGCGTATAGTAGTCGGTAGCATCGCACCGTGCCTGCGCTTCTCCGCGTTGCTCCCCATCGACCGTAACCTGTCGTCGCAATTCGTCACGCGAATCGTCAACGGTTGTCGCACGAATCTCATTTTTCAGACTGTCGACTGGAGCTTCCGGCCGAACGCCTATTTATAGGTAGGCGGCACCGCGAATCGCTCAGTTGCAAAGATGTTCGTCCTGCTGACGAGACCTTCAGATATCCGCAATTTGAGTGTCGAACAGCTACAATTTGTGCCGAAACCTGTTCTGTTGCAAATGTGCTGTGATCACGTCCACTACGTGTGGGACAAGCTTCCGGAACATATAAAAACAGATTCAGAGGTTCAAACATATCGTCGCTGTTACGAGCATTACAATCAACCGTGGCAGCGAACGCACATCGACGGTCCCGCGCCATTGATAAAGGATTGCTACGAATGCCAACGAAAATAGGCAAAGGCTTATTAAATCGCGCGATTAACGCACTTCCGATCGAATTGCATATCCCCGGCTATCAGTTTTGTGGTCCGGGCACTCATTTAAAAAAACGATTAGCAAGAGGTGATCAAGGTATTAATCCATTGGACACAGCGTGTCGTGAACACGACATAGCTTATTCTCACAGTAGCGAGCTCACCGAGAGACACGCGGCGGACAAGATACTCGCCGAGAGAGCGCTAGGACGCGTCGTCGCGAAAGACTCGACTCTCTCCGAGAAAGCTGCAGCTACCGCCGTCTGGGCGGCCATGAAGGCTAAACGGAAGCTCGGAATGGGTTTGAAAATAAAGGCAAAGGCGAAGGCGAAGACGCAGACGAAGATGAAGATGAAGATGAAGAAGAGAGCGGATTCGAAAAAACGGATACTTCCGGCAGCGAAACGCGGTGGTATCTTGCCCATTCTACCGTTGTTGGGAGTTCTCGGTTCGTTAGTCGGTGGAGCGGCGGGGGTTGCGAAGGCTGTGAACGATAACAAAGTCGCGCGACGTCAGCTGGAAGAACTTAAACGACATAATCGCGCCATGGAAGGTCACGGACTTTATCTCGCTCCGTACAAACGTGGACGGGGAGTCTCGAGAAAAAAAAAAAAACGTCGAAAAGACGCTAAAAATTCCGAAAGGTGTAACTACCAACGTACAACTGCAACAACTTGCAAAGCGTATGCACATTCCATATTTTAGAGGTATTTTTATGCGTACTACCTTACCGATGGATGGAGTGCGTCGAAACGAGAGTGGCATCGTGAATTTGGATAACGCTGAGGGATCGGGTACTCACTGGGTGGCATACGCGAAGAGGGGAGATCGAGCCATATATTTTGACAGTTATGGCAATCTTCGACCGCCGAGAGAATTGGTGCTGTATCTAAAGAACAACGTGACGCAAATCGAGTACAATCACACACCTTATCAACGATACGATCAGAGCAATTGTGGACAATTGTGTCTGCGCTTTCTACAGACGGTTGATGCTCAATTTAAAGCCTGGCGTTGCATTGTTTGAACTCAGTATTCATTCAAACATGTCACTGACATTTACGCTCACCGGCAAGAGTAGCATCTTCGCGATAAGCTACTTTCCCACCGTGGATTTGAGCGACGGTGATTATGAGCTCGGTCTGACAGATTTCGAAACCTATTACACGATACCGAATGTAAATTCTTCGAACAATAAGTTCTACTTTGACGACAAGGAGATTACCGTTCCCGAAGGATCATACGAACTGCGTGATATACACACGTATTTGAAACAATCAATTTTACAATTGGACCAATCCAATAATATTGCGAGAAAGAAACATGTCGGCGAAGATGAAGAATATCCGTTGATTATTCGAGCCAACAACAATACGATGAAGAGCGAGATCAAATGTGCTTATCGGGTAAATTTCGCCAAACCGAACAACATTGGATCGCTGCTGGGATTTTCAGCGAATCGTGTGCTGGAGCCGCGACAATGGTACGAATCGGACGTTCCGATAAATATCATCAGTGTAAACATCATTCGCATAGAATGTAACGTGACCGCGGGCGCGTACAGCAACGACAAGTACGTGCACACGATACATGAGTTTTCGCCGAGTGTGCCACCGGGATATAAGATATCGGAAACGCCGGCGCAGATCATTTACCTTCCGATCATCGTACGGAGCATTACTGATCTAACGATTCGTGTCGTGGATCAGGACGGCCGATTGATTGATTTTCGTGGAGAAGAGATTACCGTTAGACTGCATGTGCGAAGACGACGACTGTGGTAAACCGTGAGATGCTCATACTGAACGAAGTGGAGAAGGTGCGACAGACGAGTAACAAAATTAAAGAGACAATCCGATCGCCAAAGAAGAAACTCACTGCGTTAAACGTTGAATTTTTGAAATCATTGGGTTTCGTCGTACGAAATGGCTAATATCTTAAACATTGAAGGTGAACCGATCTTTGACGATAGCGTCGTCAAGATTGAAACTCACACGTACAATCCGTACGCCAATACGACGTTTGGACACAACGATGAGATAAGAATACCCATACAACAGCAAGATTTATACACGTTGCCGTGTGAAAGCTTTCTCTACGTCGAAGGACGATTGGTAATAAAGAGAAGGAATGACAATGAGTCTCAGGCAACGCTTGTAAATAATTGTGCAGCATTCATGTTCGATGAGATTCGATACGAGCTCAACGGTGTGGAGATTGATCGCAACAGAAACGTTGGAATAACCAGTACCATCAAGAACTACGTATCGCTATCGTATAATGATTCTCAACTCATGCGGAATGCTGGCTGGGACGTTACATCGAGCATACCGGAAGGATATTTCAACTTTTGCGTACCGCTCAAGTTGTTGCTGGGCTTTTGCGAGGATTACAAACGCGTCGTTGTTAATGCTCGTCACGAATTAATTTTGATACGTGCGCGTAGCGACAACAATTGCATTATAAGAGATCCGGCGACGGAGCCGGAAATCGAACTGTTTAAAGTACAGTGGCGAATGCCTCACGTTACGTTAAACGAGGTTAATAAACTATCCTTGTTACGGGCCTTGGGGAGCGGGCGATATCTTAGTGTCAGTTTTCGTTCGTGGGATCTGTACGAGTATCCACTCTTGCAGAGCACGACCAAGCATTCGTGGGCTGTCAAGACTGCGACTCAGTTAGAAAAGCCGCGATACGTTATTTTTGCGCTGCAGACCGGCCGCAAGAACATCATGTCTCAAAATGTTAGCGTATTCGATGACTGTAATTTGACCAATGTCAAACTTTATCTAAACTCCGAATTTTATCCGTACGATGACTTGAACTTAGATTTTACTAAAAATCGATACGGCCTTCTTTTTGATATGTACGCGCGTTTTCGTAAAACTTATTACGGATACGATTCCAGTGATACGCTTTGCAGCTTGTATACATTCCTGATGGAAGGACTTTTTGTTGTCATCGATTGCTCGCGACAAAACGAGTCTGTCAAGAGCGCCACCGTGGATGTGCGAATAAAATTTGACTGTAAAGAAAATGTACCTGCAAATACTACCGCCTATTGTCTCATCTTGCATGATCGCGTAATCGAATACTGCCCGCTGTCTAATGTAGTGCGCAAACTCATGTAAATCGCCATGTTGACAAATAATTCGATATAAGAGCGACATATGTAGCGCGATATGGTACAGTACGGATCATTCCTTCGTTGCATCATGATCGTGCCAACGTTTGTCGATCTGCAAGGATTCATCGTCGGGATGAAATTTGTCGTAAAGGAGGCAGCGGTGCTGAGAAACGGGACCGTTCTGGAGCATTACATCTTTACGCGCCCCATGCCGTGGAGTTTTCTCACAAAATCTGACAAGTCATGTGCTTCCTGGCTGATTGCAAATCACCATGGATTACCATGGGATGAGGGAAACGTGCCGTACGGTATGGTAAAACACCTAATTACATCAGCCGTGCTTGGTACAGAAGATGATGACGAGATACCGACTCTCGTGTACGTCAAGGGATGCCAGAAACAGGAATGGCTGGTGGATCTACTTGAGAATTATGCGACAGAAAAGCTGATCATCGAGACTTTGGATGCGGATTACGAAGATGTCAAATCTTTAAATAATCTAGATGTTACTAACACTATGCGATGTGGAAAACATGTTAAGAATTGCGCATTACAAAATGTATTAAAATTATTTAACTGGTGGTCGCGACACCAGAAGAATTGGGATCTTTTAAAAAAATAAATTATATATATAATTTTACAATGCTTTATTTTCTTTTCCCCATTCCCATTAGTTGTTAGTAGTTTCCCTCTCCTAATTCCCCCCACCACATCATAATTTTTAAGGTAGGGTGTTGTCGTGTATAATTGGTTCATTTTCCACTTCATAGTCATTGGTATGATTTTTTATAACTTCTATGTAAGCAGCGCTGACACTGGTGCTTGAAAATGTCAAAGGAAGGGGAATTATCCCTTCCCTTATAATTTTTCATCTGCGCGCGCCGTCCAATTTTTCTAAAACGTTGCAAACGGAGTTAACGTTTTAACCAGTGTTACTAAGTCAAAATCAATCGAGTCTCATCGTTCGAAGCGACAACTTCAACAGTGAAAACAGTATACCTCTTACGGAGTAATAAGAACAATGGCTGGTCGCAGTGAAGACGTAAATAATTCTGAAAAGTGGATGTACACTCGTGATATTCCCGATAAGGGACTTCGCGGCTTTGAGGGAAGCAACACAAGTATGAATTATTACGTACCGTATCCTCGTGAAAAATCGGAACCTCGTTATACGCCTAAACCTCGTGAAGTTTCATCGGACGAGCGCAAAACGTAAGTATTACTTTGGATAAATTTTTTAAAATTTATTTTTTATAATTTTATTAATTTATCTACTTTA
>NW_020226881.1:0-139 GCF_003070985.1 Temnothorax curvispinosus
TGCCCGAATTACCTCGTTCTTCTATATGTGTTTGACGTACTTATGATGACATCAAGAGCTTTACGTTTTCTTTATACACATGCAAATACACGTGTGAAAAAGACGCGCAATGAATTTATTAAAGTTGCGGAAAACGTAT
>NW_020226881.1:239-3639 GCF_003070985.1 Temnothorax curvispinosus
TGTTTGACGTACTTATGATTACATCAAGAGCTTTACGTTTTCTTTATACACATGCAAATACGCTTGTGAAAAAGACGCGCAATGAATTTATTAAAGTTGCGGAAAACGTATATTATAATACAAACGCGGTTTGTCGACAAAAGATTTCGGCCCTTTGTAACCCTTAAGATATTGGATGTCGACGCTCTTTCGTGGATAACTATATTTGTATATTGTACGGCACGTTCAATTTTCCGCTTGCGAAAACCGGCCGCCCGTGCAGCCATCGATTATTATTACAATTTCTGTAATATCCCGTTTTATTCACGGACGCGTACAAATTATTGTTCTCGAATAGTAATTAACGGTCGTACGGCGGCAATAACGGATAGTAATTCTGGGCGATAATTTGAATTGGATGTAACGTATTATAGCAAAATAATGATTTTATAGCGCTCGCGCGATACGTCGGAGTGGCGGCGATTGTTTCCGATAATCACCGCTCGTAAATATCCGGCTACCTTTTAATGGCTCTGAATAAATTAAACGTTCGTTGACGATATCCTGCTCCTCGACGATGATCGCGATCGAAACGTGTCGAAATATAATAACGGGTGTGATTGTGTGAACTAATTGTAACGGGACAGGAATTATCAGATTGTCTCCTTCCACCAACGTCAATGCTGTTTGTATTCTTAAGTTACTCTTTTTTTTTTGTAGCAAAGCAAATATCGGAACATTTAAGATAATGTCCCACTTTTAATTAATTTCTTAAAGGATATTAATATTCTTTTTAAAATATGAAATTGATTTTTCTTTCTGCGTTTTGTGACTAATCTATCTTTAAATTAGAGAGTTGTTTTTTTTAATCACGTAATATAATTAAAAAAAGAATTGGAAATATGATTCAAAATTTATTATATACGTCTATATAAATACGTTTTTATACGAAGAAAAGGAATTATTACTGACAAAATTTTACGAAAGAGATATCTCTTTGCAAATAAAAAGCGAACCGAACCTTTAATTAAAGTTACTGAGCTGCAGAAAAGGATTAAGAAAAATCTAGGAATATATTCTCATTTGCATTTGAAGTGAATGGAATAGTTGACGCGCGTGAAATATAATAGACACGACATCCATTAATCGGCATGTCGCGATGCTGCGAAAGGGTTGACTTGCGCAAATTTACAAGCATACGCGCGAAAGTATGAGCGCGGGTAATAAACGCGGGGGCATATATATAGGTATATACGCGAATACGATGCATAAATTTATTATCCCGTCGCCTCGCTTCGCGTTTGTAACAAATTTTCACGGCAAAACCGTGACGAGAGCGAGACATTAATGCAACCACATCGGCGTGTCGAAATATGGATTTCGGCTCATCGCCGGGAAGGCTGACGTTGCTCGAAGTCATCGCGCGCGACTCGCACATCGCCTGTCGAATTTGTCCATATCTCCGGGGGACGCCTACTATAACGCGGCATCGTTAGCCGGCCTCGCCTCCAGTTTATGGACATATTTATGTTTGTTACGAGCCGTACACACAAAATGCGCGTGTGCACCGTGCGTGCATGTGCGGCAATATTAACGATCACCCACGCGGCAAAGCAAACGCGGCGCGGCGCCGCCGCCCGCGCCGCTCCGCGATTAATATCCACGCTTTCTGCTAGAGGCGGCGTTTGGATTTATAGAACGTAATGATATATTTGCCGCGTGCCGTAATTATGTATTACCGCGCTTATACCCCATGTACTCCGCCTCGTAACGCGGGACGCAAATGTAATGCCTCCTCCGGCAGGTCGGTACAATCCATTCGCGTTCACGCCGCGAGGAGAGTAGTGTATTCATCGTTATTGAGTGGATATTTATTACATCGCGCGCACGATGAAAAATTCATCCGACGTTTCAATACAGATGCGCGTTACAAGGCTCTCTGTTCCAGCATCGATCGCACTTTGCAATCGTGTTTATGTGGATTCGTGACGAGAACATTACAACGACAATAAGCGACGTAGCAGTTGATGTTTTCAGGGGAAATTATTTACGTGCGGAATATTTTTGGATGAAATTTATATTAAGTGATCCGAATTTGATGCGTTTGTAATAGAAGTCTACTGATATTTTCTATACAATTTTATAAAAATTTATAATATTTATTGATCAATGTTTATAATTGATATTGATATAATCGATACGGGAAATGAAAGCTTCTGGTTTTACGTTCAATAAAATTGTAATAAGAGTTTTATTCGCAGTAAGAATAAAAATGTTTTTTAAATTTGGTAAATCTATACGCCGGCCACATCAACCTTTTTTATAGAAATATAAAGTTTAGAAGTTGTAAATATCTGATCTTGGCCAGAGGTACTCGCGCTTTTTTCGAAGAACATGACCGTCGCTCACACTCGCGATAAGTCGCGGTAATTGATTGCGAATAAATTGGTAATCCGGCGATAACAGCCACCCTCGCTGATGCCAGGCCACATAATTAATTCTGCGGCGTTATCTTTCTGTTTCAGGTGAGTCGACGCCGTCGAGAAAATGGACGAGCTCTCTCCCCCGGGGCCGTTCAACTCTGAATACGCGTAAATCTTATGTACACGTGTGCAGCTCGGTACGTACTATCGACGCGTATTTCTTTCGGAATACGGGCGCGAACCGACAGTTAAACCATCTGGCAGCGTCTGCTATTCGCAGATCAAGCGAATGAATTTTTCTTGCGAAGGATTACAAGTAAAATTTCTCATCAGGACTCCCCCGCCGCGGAGATATTTTATTCAAATAATTACTTTTTGCCTATAAAGCGCTCATTCTAATCAGTGATATAATGTTTGTCTATCTTAATAAGTAATCTAAAGTAGAAGAAAAAAATAGTATTTTCTAATTAATTCTTATTGATAGTTTCGCATCTTGAACTAAAAATTGATTTTTGCTCGCAAAAATGATGACAAATAAAAAATCCAGTTTTTTGTTTTTTAAAAATACATTTTTTTAATAGGTTTTTATATACGCTTTTTAAATTAATGTAGTTCAGTATTTTGCTAATGCTTATAACAGAAAGTTAGAAATGATTAATATTATAATAATCGTAATCTTCTATCTAATTTTTCATTTTAATCTGGAATACATTTAAAAAAATTGTTACTAAGAAATTTTTACTAAACCAAATAATATATATATTTTATTTACTTCTTAATTATAATTATTTCATCAAAAATTTATTTGTTTAACTCTTAAACTATTTATTAGCTTTTCTATCAATTCACTTTTACCAAATAATATTGCATAATATTTTATAATTATGTCAAACATTAAAATACATGATTCTTGAAATCATATATCATTTCACATAAGAAATGGGCAATAAAAGTATCAAAATTTTAACTGTATTTACAGACACATCTTGTTAAACAAA
>NW_020226882.1:0-1117 GCF_003070985.1 Temnothorax curvispinosus
ATGTGGCGGTCCACGCCACCAACGATACATCCCTGCGCGATGCCTGCAATACCGGCAGTTCGCAGCAACGCCGCCAGGCGTCGCATTGCCGGGGCAGCTTCGCGAGTTCAAAGTTTTACACCAACGAGTATAAAGGGAGACCCCCTACGGGCTCGAGCAGATTTTCCCGGCGCAAGTCGCCGAAGGCACAGAGCGCCCTGACGCTAAAGCCTATTCAGCGCTAGTCGCTTTCACGGCGCGAAACGCCGGCTCACGGCGCCGGTCGCCTTTACAGCGCGAGTCGCTTCCTCGGCGCCGGTCGCCTTTACAGCGCGAGTCGCTTCCTCGGCGCCGGTCACTTTTACAGCGCGAGTCGCTTCCTCGACGCCGGTCGCCTTCAGCGCTAGCCGCTTCCTCGGCGCAAGTCGCCCGACCAACCACGGCGCTCGGTCGCCCATCACGGCGCGAGTCGCCGACAGCGCCAGACGTTTCCTCAGTGCGCGGTCAACTACAACGGCGCTAGTCGCCTACAAGGCGCTAGCCGCCCAGCCAATCGCGACGCGCGAGGCGCGAGACGCCAGCCAACCTATGGCACTTGGTCGCCCAGCTCTTTGTTTCAGGTCTCACACGGACTGCTACACACGACCAACCACGTGTGACCACCCGATCCTGGCGTCCCTCGTCGCGGTACAGATTATGGCAGAGACAGAATACAAGTCAAATTCGCCAAAAACACTTACACGCAAACACTTGTGAATAGTCTGTAAATATAACGTTTTAAACATATATTGGAAAGTGTCGCCTACATTTCTAGCCTCCTTTGCGATTCACAAACCTTGGGCCAACTCCTACTCACGCACCAGTAGCAGACTAAGTTAGATATAAGGTAGAATACCTCTCTGAATAAAAGTAGTAGCGCCCATAATAAATATATACATTAATACTAATAATATTAAATGTATTACTCAATTATATTATTCATTGATTCAATGAATAATAATATATATATAATATGAAAAATAATAGCTAATAGCTAAACTCACTCTTCATCTTTTTCTAAAAGGGATATATCCTTTCAAACTTCAGTTTGAACGACTATTGAAAAACTGGCCCTAAGTTATTCACCAAATTAATAAAT
>NW_020226883.1:0-1112 GCF_003070985.1 Temnothorax curvispinosus
ATTTACTCGATTTCTTTAATAGATTGTATCAATTTAATTCCAATCTTGTATAGATATCTTTTTTTTAGATATCCTGCATATGTATAATCTTATCAATCTGTGCAATAAAAACATACATTAATCTGTGTCAATACATTAATACATATATCAGCAGAAAAATATTTATAACGAAAACTTTTATCCGCCAGTGATTAAAAACAAATTCAATTTTTTATTGCTCGACTACCTGGCTAAATTTATACATAGGTGCACAACGTTTCGGCTCACGGTTAGAGCCCTTATTAAGTGCCGTCTAATCGTCAAAAAGACTCGTCATAAGTTAATCAAGATCTCCTTGCGTTCATGCTGGGAATGTCCCAGCATGAGCATTGTCACAAAGCACAAACTGCGGGAAATCACTCACGTAAAACCGATATACAGAGAGAGAAATGCGACAATCAATTCTTACGTGTCTTAAATATTAAAATTCCACCACCAAGCATCTTAAATTTGAGACTCTCCGATATGCGATGTTATGTGAGTGGAAGTACTCAGGAGACATATTTATGGAGACAGGAGACAGGAAAAATATTTATACGTCTAAACACAGTAGAAATAGGATTTACCTAAAAATGCAAAATTATTAATTTGTTTTATCGACAATATATTCCCTCTTTTTCCCTTTAAATCATTCGTTGCGTGCAAGGTAGGAATATATAATGCGGCTAAAAAATACACCACGAATAATAGGATTTCGTAAGGCATTGAATAATCAATATTGATTTAGGATTTGTATTTATTATATAAGCAGATTGTTACGAGAAAACAGAGAATAATAAAAATATGATATATATGATATATATTCATAATAATTAATCTCCTCGATTGATTGTGGATTTTTTCTCCAATTATCGCTCCTCTATTTTCTGCTACTCCTATTTATTGTCTGCAAAGATCAAATGGAAAACAAATCATCGACATTCATACGATAATGAGAGCACTCTTCCAAAGCGCGTTATTTATAAGACGTCCTTATATATTGAAACATCCTTGGATCGAAACGTCCTTGTATGTATGACGTTGTTGTACTTGTTGATTCGACCGTGACCGTGAGAATTAAATATCAGAGATCA
>NW_020226884.1:0-5817 GCF_003070985.1 Temnothorax curvispinosus
GGACACGTAGCGTTGATTCGTGCCTCCAATAGTACCGTCCGGTTACAGTGAAAGAGCACGAGGAGCACATAACCTTCGACATACACCGATCACGTGACAAGGACCTGCGGCTCTTCACACTGAGACAGCGGAACAGCCAAGGTGGGAGATACCTCAATGCTTCGGCGGGGTTAAAATCTTCGTGACCTAAAACAAAATGGCGACCGTGACAGGACACGTACGTGTATGATCGGAGAATTCAAGGTCACGGGTCTTATACATAGACTCGGAGTGCGCGTTTAGCGAGTCTAACGTGCGAATAGCAACGAAGACGCGGACATCGTTGGAACCAGCCGGCGGTGACGTGGGACACCGAGGTGTCGAAGCAAGTGGCACGACAAGTGCGAAAATCTTAGTGCGTCAGTGTGTGAGGGTACCACGGCACGAAAGTTTACAGCGAACACCGAGTGCGACAAGGCCAGACGACGAAGAAGTGCAACCGCGTCACAACAACGTGCGTGAAGCGTGTGAAATCGCGCGGCGACAAACCGACGTGGCGATACTACTGAATCGCACGACGACGTACGGGCGTGAAGTGTACGACAAGTCATAGAGCCGACATAGTACGAGGGCCGCGAAAATTATTTTCGGTTCGAGGGCAGTGAGAAACCGATCCGACGCGTCATAACAACGTGCGACAACGAACGCGAGGCTGCAGCGTGACACGCACGCGTTCTAAACAAACGCGTCTCGACAACGTACGGGCGTGATCAGGGCGAAATCGAATCCCGCAACCGACGTCCAGAACTGCGGCACCATAGGGCCGAAAGTGCGAGGCGGAAAGAAAAATAGTCGTATGGCGACGGTGACGCATACCCCATCGAGGATCCGCACCAGGTCGCAGCAGCGACCGGCCAACGACGACGAACATCAGGGTGACGACCCATATAACGTACAAGAAAATACCGAGTGTCGTAACGACCTCGACGAACAATTACCATTGGACACAATTGTTCCGGCGGCCGAACAGCTACAACAACAATACGAGGCGATTAACCTCAGTGCGGAGAAAACGATGGACACTCCCACGGAAAACGAGCGTAAGCTCTTAGCGCAAGTGCAAGAATTAACGGCGCAGCTAATGGAGATACAACGGACCGCAAAGCAGCAGCAAAGACGAGATTCCGTCGTAACACTAAATACGGATTGTGGTTCGGCGGGCGAAAAGGCCGACGAGAAAACGGGCTCACGAGCGTACGGCGACGAGGATCAGTTCAACGCGGGAAGACTGCAGATGGTACCGATCCAAGCTAGATTGCCTAGAGGAGGATGGATCAAGAGTCCGTTCGACGATTTGACGTTTATAGGGAAAACGGACAAACAAAACCCTATCAGATTCCTCGAGAAATTCGAGAAGTTAGCCAAATACGAAGGTGTATCCGAAGAGGAACAGATGTTCTATTTCGGCAAATGCATGAGAGGAGCAGCGAGCCAGTGGCACGAGTTGCAGCTGGCGGAGAGCATCCACGAAATCAAGGATAAGTTCCGGCAATACTTCTGGGGCTGCCAGGCGCAGATGCGCTTCAGACAGCAGATATATTTTGGTAAATACAAACTTGGAACAATGTCGATGACAGAATATGCCTTGAGTATGGCGCGTCAAGCGAAAACATTGCGACCGCCGATGACCGACGAGGAGTTGGTACAAACGCTCCGCGAGCACTTTGACGGTGACATCGCGCGGGAGCTAAGGCCGTCAATAGCAAAAACGGTCACCGACATGATAGACATGTTGGACACGTTGGAGAACGAGCGAGAAACTCGCCGATTGCGCAGGGAAGCGCGAAGAACCAGTGATAAGCCGACGAGTCGAGCGAATTATGGGTCGAGTCAGACGACCAACCGAAGCAACGAGACGAAAGATGGCGGACGCCAAAACAATTTCGCCAGACGCGACGCGACGAGAAACTCGCCGCAAACCCAGTCGACCAGCTGGCGAAAGGCTGACACTCCGGATACGAGAAAGCGCGGTGGAGTCGACATCATTGAAGAACCCGATAGCGATGACAGTCAGGCGAAGCCCC
Organism: Temnothorax curvispinosus; assembly: GCF_003070985.1. Taxonomy (NCBI): domain Eukaryota; kingdom Metazoa; phylum Arthropoda; class Insecta; order Hymenoptera; family Formicidae; genus Temnothorax; species Temnothorax curvispinosus. The sequence goes on from NW_020226884.1 coordinate 2,064, forward strand.
GGGTGACTCGGTATACCCGGGATAGAAATAATAATCCGAGGAAGGAAACGGTCAGATCGGGATACCGACCTGACGGGCGAACGACGAGGCCGGATGAACGCGGACAGAAGTTAGCGGCCATCACGGCGAAGGAGACGGAGAGAGAGACGGAGAACACGGTGGAAGAGACCGCCGAATCGGAGGAGTCCGAGAAGGAATGCTGTCTCATACAGCACGAGGCGTCAAACCGAGCGCCGTCCGAAGAGAATACCGACGACATCATCGACGAAATTGGACGAAAACTCCTCGTGGCGGGTCAGGAGACCGTGGAGTGTGACGACGTACCGATGATCGAACTGGTGATCGGAGCGAGCAAGATCCGAGCGATCGTGGACACGGGATCGCAAATTACAGCAATTACGCGTGGCGCGCGCGATAGACTAACCAAGAATGGGGAGAAATTCAAAATCATTCGAGTGCAACCGTTTAAACTCAAAGGCGCGCTAAATAACGAAGGGGCGCCGGTGAGAGAGCGCGCGCGCATCAGGTGCCGATACGACGGGAAGAGATACGAACACTGGTTTTATGTGATCGACGAATCACCATTCGACGCAATTCTCGGAATGGTGGAGTTCTCGGATTTCCACTTGAAATATGGTCTCACAATGACCTGCGATCCGGTTACCGAGATTAGTTTCGCGAGAACATTCGAAACTTGGGAAGAAAAGCGAGCGAGCGCGGCAACGCACGGGTTAGTGGAGCACCACTGCCGGATGATCCAGTATGCGGGGCGAGAAGCGGAAGGAAGAAGACCGCTGCGCGGAAGAACACAAACTTTCTTAGCCGCGACGCAAGTGACGAGCGAAAGAACGGAAAGCATAGGGAGATTCGCGCAGCACGTCATACCGAACGCCGATAGGCAGGCGCTAAGGGCGTTGTTCTCGAATAACGGGGAGCGCGAAGTCCCGAATGACGGGGAGCCACGAGGGAGCAGCCATCCGGGAATAAACGCCATCTATAAATGCCCGGGAAAAGGACGGTACGAAGACTCGAGTTCGATGGCGCACAATGATAGTACCGTAATATCGGACACGCCGACGGAAAGAACGCCCGATAGAGAGGAGTCGATGCACGAGATAACAAACGAAACCGCTAAGATGAAGACACCGATTGAGATCAGATATGAGAAATCCCCGATATTGAGACCCATGCGGGGACGCAAGCGGAGAAGGTGGAGCGTCCGACGAAAGCGAGCGCAAGCGATCGAGGCGAAGCGCACGCAGAATGTAAGAGTGAGCCGAGCGCGCAAAGGGTGGCAGATCGCACGTTTCGCAAAGTGCGGACAACGCGCGCGACGCACGATATCGAGCGGAAGTTCGGTCGAGGAACGCGGCGAGAAACGCGAATCCACGGTGCGGAGCGAACAAGTGCACGAGCGAACATCTGACGTACATTCGCGCGCGGGCAAACCGGTCGAATCAGTGCGCGACGGGGTGACGCGACGGACGAACCATCTTCAAGGGCGGGCAATTCTAGATCGTGCGAGAATCAACCTTCCTAACGAGTTGGCGATTACACGCATAGGCGACTTGACGTTGACGACGGACGGTGCGAACGGAAGAGTTCTGAGCGTCGACGAGCGCGGTGCGAACCGAGTGAACGACCAGACGAACTGTTCTACACCGTGCGACGCTAATTTCTCTATATGATTTTCCCCGAGGCGGGAGGCGGGACTCAAGCGCGTAGCAAATATATGATCGGGTGGCAGAGCGGATCTCGAAAGCGATACGAAACAATGTTGGGCGCCAGGTGTGGATACGGCCACACCACCGTTTACTCTAAAATGGCGCGTAGGCAAGGAAACTCTCAAGCAAGCCTACGCGTCTCTCTCACCCGCGAAAAATACTCTACATGAACTCTACAAAGATCCGACATAAACTCTAATTATCGACACAACTCTTAATTCACACGTCATGACACGTCCGCTCTGGCCGATCGCAACGACTGCTCAGGAATTTCGTTAGAGGGTCGTGGTCCTTACATAGGCCGAATGCAGAAGGGTTTGACCTTGGCGAGGTGAAACAAACACAAAAGAAAGCACTCAAGTAACATGTAAATCAAAATATAATATAAGAGAAAGCGTGATAATAGCGGTACACTTACGGGACGCGAACGAAGTATTCACCGCGATCCATCGCAATTCCCCGACCACGCAAGGTCGTTCGAAGGGTTCGCGCGTTATAAACAAACTCGGACGCAGAACTAATATTCTCGGAAAAACGTACGAGTAACTTGTACTCGCAATAGAAGTATGCGAAGCGCAATAATATACGCCGATGAAAGAATACACGCACGAAATAGTCTACGCTAAGAAATACGCGAAAAGTAATAAGATACGCCGACGGAATAATACCCGCAATCACCATAATCCACGCTAACTAACGAAAGAGTAAAATAAACGATACGCGCACAATAATCTGTCGCAAAATAAACGATACGCGCAATATAACTCAACGTTCCTCGCAAACTAAACGATACACGCAATATAACTCAAAGTTTCCCGCAAACTAAACAATACACGCAATATAGGAGTTCTCACATAACACCTCTCGTAAATAACGCGAAGCCTCGCCGCACGGTCCACACCGCGAGCACGTGATACTTACGCCTAATTCAGCCCGGGGCGTGCGGTACTCTCAGCCGGAGTAAATCTCACTCTACATTTCTGAACGTTAATCGAGGTCGATTTCGGGCACCTTCTTCGAGAAGGCTGACGCTATGTCCGGTATGCCGACGCCTCACACTTCCCGTACCGGGCGCGGTAATTTACGTATCCCGGAGGCCGACACGCCCCAGAACAACCGTACGCACGAAAGCCCGCACGATGAAACTTTCACTACGCGAAAACTAATTCTAGCGAAAACTCAGATATCTTACACACAGATCGATAGACACGATACTCATAACCGGTAATCTCGAAAAGCTCGAAACGGTAACTTAACTCTAATGACTGTTGAGCCGATCCGCGAGGTTCGATCTCGCAACACGCGCCACACTCATGACGCATGGCCGGTGCCACGCGGTCGCTCGTCGTTACTCGATTACCCTCAAAATCTTATACCACACCGGTCGAGTCGGGAAGAAACGGACGCCCCTTCGGTATTATTACGGGGAGTCAGCGGGCGGGCTATGTCTTACCCGTAGAAACGAAACGGAAAAGCGATAATCCCGGCAAGGGATTCACGACAATGACGCGTAGGTAAGGAAACTCTCAAGCAAACCTACGCGTCTCTCTAAAAAATAACGCGAAACGGTACTCGACAATCCGCCCCGCTGTTCCCCGATACCTGCGGTCCGGGATTGCTGGTCGTTTACATCTCGTCCTTCCTTCCTTCACAACGTAACTCCTAGGGCCGCCGCCCTCGCTTATTCCCGGCGCAACGGGAAGGCCTTCTCTCTACGTCAGCCCACGCTCGCGATCGACCCAACAGTGCCGGAATCGTTTCCGCGGCTTCGACTCGCGGTCCTCTAGATCAGGGCGCTTCACCGCACCGGCGGATGGCGCCACGCCATCGATACGGGCCCTCCGGCCGCTTCTTCCTGAAAACTATAAACTCGGTAGTACGCGCGCAATACAAAGATGGGGATGGGAAAGACTGTGACTTGCACTCGGTGCAACGTCACAACCGGAAGGCGACAACCCAGCGATGGCGGACGATGGCTCAGCAGGACGACAGGTGCCTTTAGAGGACATCCCGATAGCGGAGCTGACGAC
>NW_020226885.1:0-3425 GCF_003070985.1 Temnothorax curvispinosus
GAATCGACGGAGGGTGTAAGGCTCCGTTTCAATCCCCTCGACGGCGGGTTGCACGAGCAGCTTGGCGTCGGGAATCTCGTAGCTCTTGTCCGGCCACCAGGTTCGGTTCTCCGGTAGCCACGTTGGGCCCGTCCGTCTCATGAGATTGCCGATCAGCTTGCAAGTGCCGTCGGCCTTGTGGACTCGTTCGAGCAGGTGCCTCCACGGAGCCTCGAGCGATCCCCCGAGAAGAGTCTGCTTCATGATACCCGGTTGGCCACAAATGTCTTCCGCCGGGATGCTGAGGATTGGAGCTGTGGACAGACTTGAAAAGTCGCGAGCGTGTCGCGTTGATGTGGTGAGTGTGGTGGAGTCGTGCCCCGTGACGCGGGGGTGGACAGCAGCGGTGTAGCCTCGCTCGGCTGCGTCGGCGACGCCGAGGATCTCGTGTGCGCGGTGCCGACGGTGGTTCTGAGGAATCTCGACGGTAAGGTCCTCTGCGTTCGCGATGCGCTTAAGCAGCGGGAGCCCGCCCGCCGTGCCGGGTTCGCGCAGTTTGGTTTGCCCGGCGATCGCATCGTCGTCAGGGTCCTCGCCGGTCACGACATCGTCGACGGACTTACGGGTTTTGGCGAGGTGCTGTGGAGGTGAAGAGAACGGCAGTCGTGCGACGTGTCGTTCAGCGGGTGTGCGTTCATCGAAGCCGAAGATCTTGAGAGCGCGGTGATAACGGGGTTTCTGAGGGCTCCCGACGAGAATGTCCTCTGCGCTCGCGGCACACTTACGCAGCGGGAGCCCGCCCGCCGTGCGGAAATCGCGCATTTCGGTGTACACGGCGGTTGTGTCGTCGTCGGGCTTGCGGATTTCGGCGAGGAGGTTCCTCGACGGCGATGAGACCGGCCGTCGGGCGACGGACCGTCCAGCGGATGTGCGCTCGTGGGAGCGCCCGGAGAGTTGCTCGCACTCCTCTTCCTCGAGAGCGAGCCTGACGTAAGCGGAGTGAGCTTGGAGAGAGCGGCGGTGACCCAGAAGAGAGGTCGCGCCACAGCCCCCTGACAGAATCCATCCCAGGATGGTCTTCTGCGCGATCGGTGTTTGTGGTTTGCCTCGGCGGAGACCATTCTCCAGGATGGTCGAGCACACCTCAGCGCCCAGGAGCGGCTCGACTGGGTCGTTGGCGGCGAAGAGCGGGTCGGCTAGCGGAAGCCCTTGGAGGTGAGGCCAGGTGGTGCTGCACGTGATTGCGGAGCCCTGGTAAAGCGAGGGGCGCGGAAGCACGAATGCGACGGCGGTGAGCGTGGCTCCGGTGGTCCTCGACGTGAGGCTCATTGACACCTTGCCCCGAGTGGATCCCGATTGTGAGCCACCAATGCCGAATATTGACACTCGGGTGCGCGATCGCGGTAGGTGCAGCCGTTGCACCAGGGACTCCGACACGATCGACACTTTGGAGCCTTGGTCGATGAGGGCTCGAACTTCGTGTGGCTTCCCGTGACGATCGGCAACGATCACGCGCGCGGTCGCGAGGAGGATCGCTTTGCGGTCGTCGGCCCTTCCGACGAAAAGCGCGCTGACTTCAGCGGCGGGTGGCGGCTCGGAACTGTACGCGTCGTGAAGCATTGTATGGTGACGCGAGTTGCACGTCATGCAGTTCCTGGTGGACTGACACTTTGCCACCAGACGGTTGCCGAGACAATTAAAGCATAGCTTGTTTGTCTCGGCCACTGTCTTTCGCTCACTGGCCGGCTTGGCCTTGAAGTCGGGGCACCCCATGAGCGAGTGCCCATGGCTCCCCGCTGCAGAGCGGACACTGCGAAGGCTCCGTGCGTTTCGCGATGTGTGTTTTCGCGGACCGTGATGACTCACTCGCGGTGTTGGCAATGTTCTTCGGTTTCGCGGCGTTCAGCGTGAGAATGCGCTTGGTCATAAAGTCCGTGAGTGCCGTGTGATCCGGTGGATTGTTGGAGTCGCAGATGGAGGACTCCCACTCGAGACGCGTACGCGGATCAAAGAGCTCGACTACGAGGTGGTTGAAGAGGTCCATCCCGTGGGACTCGATAGGCCGGCCGATGCTCTCCTGCGCGTTAACAGCGGCCGTCGCGGCGTTGGAAATTCGGCTAAGTTCATCGGCGGTATCTCCCTTCATCTTAGCAACGGCGGTGAACGTTGCAAAGTTGGAGCGTATCAACTCCCTTTTATTTTCGTAATGCTTGTCTAAGATCGCCCATGCGCGGTCGTAATTGTCTCCGGTTACGTTTAACGATCGAATTAATTTTTCAGCTGTGCCTTTCACGCACGACCGAAGGTAGTGGAAGCACTCGACGTTTGAGATGGCTGAGTTTTTGCCGATGACCGACTGGAAGAGGTCACGAAACGACGGCCAGTCTTCATACGCGCCTGAGAAATCGCGCAGCGTATGCGGGGCAGCGAGGTCTTTGGAGAGTGTTCGTTGTTCTGCTCCGGCCCGGCTGGCACTCTGGGCGTCGCGGGTTTCAATTTATTCGCGAGACCGGTAAGCAGACTATGCTGATGCACGTAAGTGTTCTCAACCGTGTCGACAAAATCTGTCTTGGCGTACTCACTCTCGTTGTAGAGTTGTCCGTAACATGCCCGAATGAGATCATGGTTTGACTCGAATTTTGCCCACAGGTCGTCGAGAATGCGGATGCGGGTGCTCACAGCGTCGAGGGTGAGCTTATCTGCACCCAGCTTCCGGAGGTTGTCCATGGAGCGGGAGATGCGGCCGTGGATGTCGTGCTGGCTGCTCAGCAAGGCGCTCTGGTCCATGCTCATGACTGCGGTCGTTCCTTGCGGAAGCACTCCCGAATTCGCGGGTGCCGGTATGATCCGGCTTGAAGGACCAAAATGTTCGAGAGCACGCGGTAGCGCGAGATAGCGCGCGGTAGAAGACGACCACAAAAGAAACGGAGAGGAACAGCAGGTACAGAAATACAACGTTTAATGTTCAATATGTACACTTATTTACACGAGTTTCCTTTTCAGGCAAAATACCGTGAGCGCGCACAGAGTCTAGCTCGGCGAAAGCGGCGATGTAGCAATTAAGCAAGCGAGTGCGAAAAGCGGTGATGAGCGGTAAAGCGAAGCGGTTGTATAAAGATACTAGCGGTGTTCTGTGATCTGCGAGCGAAATCGATTCCGCGGCGCAGCGGCGGTCCCTTTAACACCTCCGAGGCGAAACTCCCTCCTTGCAGATTTCTCAAAATTTCGGGAGGGTGATTGGCCGTCGGAGTCTCGCGTCATGGAGCTGACGTCACCGGTTTCACGTGATGACCCGACGGGGTCGTCACCTGTTTTCGAGTGTTTTGTGTATAGCATGGATCGTTCCTTTGTTCTAGCGTTGTTGTTTGACTTTATTATTGATGACAATGTTAAAGTTTTTAGAAAGCTAATCCCGAAAGATCCATGCTATACCGAATATTTCCGTG
>NW_020226886.1:0-1364 GCF_003070985.1 Temnothorax curvispinosus
CACTGCTGTATGCCTTTGGCCATGTGAAAATATTCGAAATAAAATGTAGAAAATGCCGTATAATCAAAATCAGTTTGTTGTTTTCTCAGTGATACATACTTAGAAATGACCAATAATGCGATCTTTAAAATAGATTTAAGATATTAAGATTTTTCAATAATATAAAATAAATAACATATTATATATTATAAAATATCTGTATAAATATGTATTTTTCTTTTTGATGATAAGTATATATGTAAGGATAAAAACCATAGTAGTGTAAATCAAAGTTTTAAAAATATTGACTCGTGTGTATAGATGCAATTATATATTGTATATGGATTGCATCTACGTACACGAGTCAATATCTTACAAATTTTGACTTACACCGCTATGGCTTTTATCCCTCCATATATATATTGAAGTTAGGTTGAGAACCTGTAATATACTGTGTCTTGCCTTTTACATGTATATTTAGACACATATATATAATTGCCATATATTTGTATTCTTACGTTCACAGTATAAAGACTAGTATTATATTAATATTATTATTATTTTATTAATATTTGATTATTTTAAATACGTGTATTTTTATATAAAAATAGTTGCATTTAAAATATATTTGTATGCATGGTGTGTTGTGACTTTATATATGCAGACCCCGAGATAGATACTTCGCTATACTTTTTATATTGTAGAGTACAATAAGCAAGAAGCGATGAGTCGTTCCATCGTCGAATTTGAGGATGGACTGCAGTTAGTGCCTAGCAATTGGTTAAGAGGAACATCGGAATGCTTCTGGCCAACGCACGAGAACATAAAAAGACTTCATAAAAATATTGCTGAATGCAAGAAACTAGATGATGAAAATTGGGAAATCGTAAAAGTTGTCCGCATTTTTGGAAAGGCAAGTGAGTAAATAAATGACTGCTTCAAATGCATATTGGTTTAACATAACAAAAATAAATTTTTCTATAATATATGTATCAAATATAATCACTGCATTGTATACATATAAGTAACTAATAAATGCAAATATAATTAATACATATATAATGTGTATATAAGGTAGTATATAAATCGTGTATATATATATATATATCCATCCATCCTCAGTCCTATTACTCGTGTCCGAGCGTGGTGACTTCTCTTCATATACATGTGTTGCGCACGTGGATTATACACATTGTATATGGGATCTATAGTTTAACGCCGATTCCGAACGGCAATTTTTAGAAAAGTTTTCGTGGCAAGACATACTCTCGGTGGTTTGCCATTGCCTTCCGAGAGGAGAACGAGCCAATAAAATTTTCTAGCCCTACCGAGAATCGAACCCGGGACCTTTGGTTCAATAGACCAGTGCGCTGTCTACTAGGCCA
>NW_020226886.1:1464-2732 GCF_003070985.1 Temnothorax curvispinosus
ATATATATATATATACATATATATGTATATATATATATACATATATATATATATATGGCAAAATTTGTCAACCGGGCCACCGACCTGCCCATAATTGTTTTCATCGCAGAAAAACTACCTTGCGCCTAGAGGTAGCTATGAATAAGAGCTAGTTTCATAATTCGAATTTTGAGTGAATCTGCTGAATTTCCAATGATTTACAATACAGAGTAGATCGGCCGTCATATTGGATCACCATCCTGGATTTCGATCATCGCCATTTTGGATTTTGCTTCTTTGGGATCGGATTTGTCATGTACAATCCATGAACCACCCGCACAACCATTTTCAAGTGGATCCGGTCAATTGTCAGTAGTTTGCGGTGCGTAAATGCAGTTTCTGGCCACCATATTGGATTACCATCCCAAATTTCGATCACCCAGCTACTGATTCGTGGTCAACCTACTATTAACTCTAACACAGGTCATTTTAGAGCTGTTTTAATCACGATTTTCTTCGTTTTCTAATAATTTCATTGAAGCCGTTCATGGATTTCAGATGTTTTGGTCGCCATTTTGGTACCGCCACATAAGATTCTGCAAAGTTGCACACGGCTTTTGATAGCTCTTACTCATAACTACCTCTAGGCGCAAAATAGTTTTTCTGCGATGTAAACAATTATGGGCAGGCCGGTGCTACAGTGGGGCCAAATGGTATTTTCGCGGACAAACTACCTTTTAAACTGCAATTCTTGACCAAAACAAAGGTTTTTTTTTTTAAATGTGCGTAATAAAATTCTTTACAACTTTGTCGAGCCCGATTAAAAAAAAAAAACAATTGTTCATTGATAATAATCAACTGTCGAAGTTAATAAAAAATTGATGTGCAGACCAATCATCTTACCCCTGTCATCCATAAAACTATTTATTGGGTCGGAAGAAATGCATAAACGGTTTTCGATGTCGCTGATTACAAATCTGTAAAGGTTGAAATTAAGCAATTCAAAATGGCGGATACAATATGGCGGAATCAAATTGTAGAAATGTAGGACATTTTATAAAAATGTATATCTGGAGGATTTTCGAAGTAACTAATCACGAATCAGAAGTCGAAATTTATAAATTCAAAATGGCGGATTCAATATAGCGAAAGCAAATGTTGTAAAAATGTTGCAAATCTTGTATAAAACTTTTATCTGATTGTTTTCAAGGTCGCTGATTACGAACTTAAGGTCGAAATCTAAAAATTGAAAATAATGAATCCAATATAGTGAACTCAAATTCTAAATA
>NW_020226887.1:0-5517 GCF_003070985.1 Temnothorax curvispinosus
TATGTAGATAAATTTTATACTATACATAATTTACCTCTCATGATGTAGCGAATTGTTTTAAGGGATCTCTGCGCCAAGAGATCCTTTATTTGTTGCTTGACTGCAGGCGGACAACCAGTGCAAGCTTCTAAAAGTACATAATCTATTAACTGTAATATAAATAACCGGCCGTCTAATCTTCTCGAGTACAATTCTTCTTCGTCTTCATCGTCCTCGTCCTTATGATAAAAATAAAAACAGAGTGTAAATTTTTATACGTCTTCATTTTTAGATGTCTCTGTTAAATGTTTTTCCATTGTGCACGTACCTTCCCATTCACTTCTTCTACCTTCTTTTTCACTTCTTCTACCTTTTCAAGATACTTGAAATGTAATTCCATTAATCTATCCACTTTCTCATAATCATTCTCCGTAAAATAAGAAAGTAATGTTTGACGCTGTTGTCCTTTACAGTTCTTTAACAAGCTTGCTATGATTGAAATCACGTGTTCTGCAAAATTAATTATTTATTATTTCGCTATAAACAGTTAAATAAGTTGAAATTTTGCTTACTAATATTAACAGATATATCGAGGCCATACTTTCATCGTCTTCTGCAGTAAGTTCTCGCATTCTATTTCTATTTCTTGTTGGGGTTTTCATAAACAGAGGAAATATAGTTCGCAATCCAAGAATATCTACAAATTTGCTGCAGTTATCTTTTCCGTCCGGGCCATTCATAGCGTGATCTAAAACCTATAATTTAACTATAGTAATTTATATAAATCCAACAAAGTCTGTTGCGAATAAACCCACTTTGAGAGATCCATTCCATGACATCTTTTTTTCTCGTAACATTAAGTTCATAAGTTGGAGGCCTTTGTCACGCAGAAATCTATCTCGATTTACAGTAGCCATTAAGCTTGAGCACAAAACGTCAAACAAATGTCTCATTATCCCTTCAACCTCATATTTCTCTCTATTCTGCGATCTCGGTAAATACTGTAAATAATCGGTTTTAAGATAATTCAGTTTGGTAATGTTATACGCAAGGACTTAGAGAAACATACAAATACACACAGCTAATTGTTGTAGCAAAACATGAATTCCAGCCAAGTCACCTAAAAGGAGTCTATTTTCTGGCGTATGCTGCACAAGTTTATATAGGAGAGAACAGGCCCAACAATCGTTGAAGTCAAAAAATGTTTTTGTTATAATTTTAACTCGACGTAACAACCATTGCATCAATCCCTGCTTTCCCGCATCCGCACATATATCTGGTCTAAATTCCAGTAGTTTGTCAAAAAACTCTGGAAATCAAAACCGTCGTTCAGTTAATTTAGTAGAAACATTATTTTGCAGAAAGATAAACAATATGCACGTTTATTAAGTAATTACCAAGTGTGAGACAAACACCGGTGTCCTCTTTAACCACTGTTTCATCAAGCCTCTCGAGATTTTGTACTAGGAGAGCGAAAACTTGTTGCTCCAACAAAGCATTGATAAATGTATCAGCGCTTTCTTTCTGAATTGCGTCTAATATATTGTAATATGTATCGTAAGTAAAATCGAACAGAAGCTTTACCACACCAACTGCTATATCGGTATTTTCATGAGACAACAATTCTAGTAAAGAAGGTACGGCGCCTAATTTTACCATTAATATACAATACAAATATAGATTGGTTGGATTGGCTACTGCAATTCGAAGCTTTTGCATAGTTTCTTGCAGTTCTACTTCGGATTCCATAAACCTGCAAAAGGCCAAAAAAAAATCGAAAACAATTATACATTGAGATTGCCATCCGACATTTAGCTTCTACGTATTCATCTACTTCTCCGGTTGATCTGGGAATTTGACTCTCATCTTTTGATTCCTGAGAGCTCTCTTCTCAAATAGAAGGATCAGACGTTCGAGCGTCGCTTCATCCAACGCTTCGACTTTAGGCGCCTTAGTTTCCTTATTCAATATATCTTGTTTTTCCTTCTCCGTTAGTTCGTCGAGCTTCTTAGACTGTCGTTGACTCTCCCATTCATCGTCATCGTCTTCCTCTCCCGCTGCCGGTCGTTTCAATGTGCTTGGGGGCTGTACATATTACCATCGTTTAATTATCATATCGCCGTTATTTGTAACGGACGGAAAAGCAAATCGTGAAATTTTCAATTTCACAATGAAAATTTCCGATAAATCAAAAGTCATGACACATAAGTGAGAGGTTAAATTAAACAAAATATATTACTTTCGAGATAAATATAAATTATACAGCCGCTGCAGAATAATTCCAATACGCACCTTATAAGATGAAAGTTCTCCGATATCCATTTGCCAAAAATAGATCACAAACTTTTAAAAATTATGTTTTGTAAGGTATCGCCCGGTCCGTACTCAGGTTATCCCGACGGCAAGGACAAGGGCGGCGATTCAGGATGGATAGTAAAGGGTGTAGAAAAAGGTGAAACTCGATGAAACGCGTAACAGACTTTACTTGTAATATACACGCAGTATACGTCCACACGGCCCGGTCGCCAGACAACGAGACATCCGAGACAACGACTCTCTCGAGTCACAGTTCGAAAGTTCGAACAGGGTGTGAGGGTGTGTCGCTACCGCGCGCGTCTCTCTCAGCCAATCACGGCGCGCTTACTATAACCAATCATCATGCGCCAATGGCTGCGTTCGGCCGAACCTCTGCTTAGCGAAGCGGAAGGTAGCAATTAAGTGTAATTGGTTGGATCCAAAGGTAAGAACCAATCACATTCAGTTGCTACCTTTCGCTTCGCTAAGCAGAGGTTCGGCTGGACACGGCCATTACAACCAATCACCGCTCGTGGGGTCGCTAGGCGCAAAGTGTATATGTGCACGAGCGCCTCGTAGGTGAACGCGGGGAATTCAAATACGGCCTATGTCCTTAGTCGACGTTTACAGTTTAAAATATGTAAAAAATTTGGTAATTATTTAGAATACGCGTTGCACCTCAAATGTCAATAAAATTATGCTCATTCGACGCGTTTTGACACGAAATAAAAAAATCTGGCAGAAAAATGCGGCGGTCTGCCCTGCGAAAAAAAAAGATGAGAATAATAATAATAATAATAATAATAATAATAATAATATATATATTCATAAATAATATTGATAAAGATAAGATAATATTGAAAATATTGTTTATATTATAATTAAATATATACGTGCCCTTTTCTGCGCTTCTTATTGCTAATTTTGTTAACCTTATTTGATTTTATTTGCATCAATTTATATATATATTTTTTTTGTTAAAATACGTTAAATTTCAAATAAATATCCTAACATGTAGTAACATGTTTACATGTACAGATAAGAACCACTTGTTCTGATTTCACCAAAAGTACAAAAATATTTTTGAGATATATATACCCTATATTTAATATCTTTTTTAATTAAAATAACACATTTTATGTAAAATAATCATAAAATAAATATTGAATCATAAATTCAATGAATAGCCAAGTTGTAGGAAGAACTTAAACATGTGGATGTTGTCGTTAGTCATGATCAATTTCGATAAATACTTGAAAATTTTGTCAAAATTTTGTGTCAAATTTCAAAAATAATTAGATAACTGCTTTCTTGTCTAATTGTAAGTCATAAACAATCTATAAAATTTAAATTTAAAGAAAACTTTTATTTATAATTTTATACTTCCTCCCTCGCCACCAAAAGCACTTTGGATGTACATATAAGAAGTCAAATTTTTAATTTTCGTATTACATATATAAACAGAGTTCTATCTTGAATTCTGACAAATAGTAAACTCATCTGCAGTAGATTTTTTGCATTAATAACTTTTAATTGAATTGCATTCAAATTATACACATGCAAGAAAAAAATAGATTTCATACGTATATATATGAATGTTCATGAATTTTCTTTATGTAGCACATGCACGAATTGTCGCTTTGAAAAATGTCGCGAATGCATTAATTCGTTTATACAAAATCTTATGCGCCTTCTTACGTTCCAATAATAACACGCACTCATCGAAATTGAGAGAAAAGAACTTACTTGCTTCTCTTTCATTATGCGTATTTTCTTTCTCGCTGAATCTTGATCAGTTGAACTTGAGATTTTACGTTTCTCTGCAGACGACATGCTTCGATAATATTCCAATACCGCCCGGATGATAAAATTATTGGACTAATGCGTGTACAGATTACAATTAAAGATGTAAGGCAACTGATTTCTTTTATACCTCTTTCGTCAAATTACTTAAGTAACAAGCTATTACGCTTCTTCTTCATTTCTTTTTAGATGCCACCGGCTCCCCTACGGGTGCGGGGTGCCGTACGACCACGATCCAGTCGGTAACAAACTATTACGCGAATAAACATATGAACATGGCCACTGCAATGATGGCTGATTCGATCCCCAGCGTCGCGGCCCCTCTGTGCCATCGATGCTTTCTTTTGTCATGTATAGCATTTAAAAACCTTATATTCTATTGTTGAGTGCATTTTGAAATTTACTGATGTATTGAAAATCTATAATTATGGATTTTCAATACTGTTAATACGCTTAGGAATAATGCACTCTTTATTTTTAAGCTACGTTCAGCAGAAAAATTAACTTAATGATTCTTTATTATGATCGATTTACTTTAGATATAAGATATTTAGATGCAATGAAGAACTAATACTAGATATGCATGAAAAATTTTTATAACTGACGACTATTTTCACTGACACTGAGATTAACTTTAAAACATTAGAATTTCATTCAAGTTTTACGCGGTCAAGTTTTGCAGTAATAATTAACGAGTATCTCTTTCGACTTTCTGATTTATGCAATAATTGCATCTTTAAAATATGCTAGCAAAATAATAAACGAACTAATAAATTCGATGACTGATATATCACAAACTTCTTTCATTATGTACATATATAGTAATATTAATTGCTTCTACCCGATTTTGTAGTTCACACTTTATCTCTCTTATCCCTTGTTTTCAAATTACCTTCTCCTGAAGCGACAATTATATAAAATTTCATTTCGAATTAAGTGCAGAAACTAGTTAACCAAAAAAAATTTTTTATTTTTATTTCAAAAACAAATCTAGATTTCGAAAGAAGTTATCAAATTTAACTCGTGTAGCTGATCTCTAATTTGTGCGAATTTTCTTTTTCCATGTGCAGATGATTGGATCGTATATTTCTATTAAATCGAATATCTCTATACGTAATTTGCTCAACATCACTTATGCCTCTGAATTAGAAATAAAGAAAAATAAAATAACGAAATATAAGTTTACACTTAATCTTTTATCTATATGTATTAAGCAATAATTATAAATTTGATTCTGTTTCAATTTAATCACATTTTATTGAACTCTCAAATTAATGACAATATCGAAAACGTATACATGCGACAAATACTGAAGAACAAAAATAAAATTTAAATTTATGAAAAATTGACTCGTTAAAAAAGGTAGTTGCTAAAAGACTGACATCATTAATATGTACACAGGATGATCTACAGAACGATTGGAAATTTTAATAAGATATA
>NW_020226888.1:0-3314 GCF_003070985.1 Temnothorax curvispinosus
TTTTTGTGTCAACGCGATTCAACCGACTCATGCCTATATCTCTATTTGAAAATCGTACACTTATATCTATTTGAAAATCTTACATACGTGTGTAGACACACGCATACATAATCGTCCGATTTTCGCTAAAGGATGCGGTCCACTTGACACTACAAATGTGTTTTGTACAAGCTCGCGCAGGAGCCTAGGCTTTAGATTTAATGAGTAGATGAAACGACACATACACCTTAGTGTTCGAGGGAGAGATCATATATTAACAAATCCAGTTGAATATTCAAAAGTAAAAAGTCAGTAAACTTGTTTGAATTAATATACATAACATAAATGGCAAATCATATAATACATGATATGTCTCAGACAAATGGTCTTTTTCTCAATTTGCATAAACAAATACGCTTCACAATATTCAGATTATACAATAACTTTTGAATGCTGATATCTCACTGCAAGAAATATTCGTTTGATCTTTCTCAGGACTGTATGTAACTTCAAGTATTGTTTGTAAGATTATATCTTACATCGTAATAAGTTCGTGTAATTAGACCATTCGTATGAAACAGATAATACATGAAATAAAGTAAATTGTCACACAAAATAAATAAGCATAAATGCATAGCAATAAAGAACATGTAATGGATAGATTGATACTTCGTATTAACCTTCGTGATGTAATTTCATTCTCGTTCTAATGACCAATATCTTTGGAAGTAGCTCATAAACTCAGAAGATAATCGAGAATGTGCAAAAAGTTATACACCATATTATACGTCACTGTTTAATATATATATATATCCCATTATCTAAGGAAAGACGTATCAATCTATAATTATTTCTTATTGGTCACCGCCGCAGCCTTGCATCGTTCGAAATGAATACGTTATAAAATACGCGAACGTGCGAAGGAATATAATTATATATAACTCGAAATAATCTATGACGCAAAGAATCTAAATATATGTAACGCAAGTGAGGAATAAAGTAACGCAAGTAATTGTATATAAATAGAAAGTGTTTCTCGGTTAAAATTATAATAATTCTTTATGGACTCGAATTAATCATAGTTTTAAGAAAAAAGGAATAATCATATATGTATCGGTTGCAACCATAAACTAATCAATCTAAGAATTTTCACTGAGCTTAGATTCGAATCGTTTTTAATTGTTACATGTGACGCCAGGCTTGTCGGCTGACAATCGGCATCGTTCTCTGAGGACGTTATCCTCCCGTAATATATATCCAGAAATCTGGAACCAAGATCGCAATAAGGAGACGGGAATATTAATCCGCCGTAGCACTCGATCGTACGAGTGCCTCTCGAAACCCGATAAGGATCTGTGGTTGCCGGAAATCTGAAAGTTACCTCGTTACTGGAGAAATCTCTGATTACTGAATAGATTCTTAATATAAGAATCCCTTTTCCTTTCTCTGATAGGCCATCAAACATCTCAAATCGTTCAACAGCGGCTATTCCTTTGAGAAATACGACGATACTGTAATGGCGGACCGTCCTTCATGCGTTTGCACGCAGCGATAATGGCGTGGTCGATCGCTGAGCCGGTATAGTCTCGTGGCGTATGTTTCTTCAAATCTATCTCTCGCTGAAAAGATCTGCTCTCCATGTAGCAGATATACGAGCTCACGTTGTATATACTACAATCTGTCTTTACCAAACGCTACGACTCGCTCTTCTCGAATATTCTACCGGCACGTCTCAAGCACGAGAACGTTGTTAACTCGACTAACGCCCGGAAACGAATGCCCGCTCGGTTTGTCGCAGGCTCGCACGCTTCCTCCTCGCGCACGCGCAACACACTTTTCCACGCTCACGGTACGACGCGGCCAGCGCAGAGCGCGCGGGAACGTACATGACGACGTTCGTATCGCCATCTAACGTGACTCGACCTGACGAAGTTGATACGAATACAATCGCGCTATATGTCGGATATATGATCTCTCCTCCTTTTTCTGCTTACATTTTAAACAAAATGCTTTGAAGCGTTCTTTTTCTCTTTTCTTTATTGAAAGAAAGGAGAAGAGGAATGCTTCGAAGTATTTGTAGTGTCAAGTGGACCACAGCCAAAAATGCAAAATCGGAGTGTCCCATATTTTTCCTCTTCCTGCTCGGCTCCGCGCTTCAAGTAACATGTTGTACGATACGCGTTTGCATATGTCGACGTACGTATACCTAGAGTTCCTCTAGTAAGAGTTAGGACACCGTTTGCCATTAAGAGGGAATTATACGAACGATCGAGAGAGACAGTCTCCGCACTCGTACTTTTCGTGAGATGTTATTCTTTGTCTCACTCCCACTAATTTTTCCCCTGTTAATGGCGGACCAATCAGGAGTCATTACGCGGTGTTCTAACTCTTACTAGAGGAACTCTACGTATATTATACCTAGCGACCGCGGAATACCATTCCTGCCAATGCGTGTGCAACAGTTTTAATATGCACTAGTGCGCACTGAGTGCATCCAATCAATTTCGTTATAAATAATTTTGCCGAAACTTTCCCCTCCCTCTCCATTATTGATGTCAAGATTCATTAGTGGCTAGTGGTTTGCTATCATTTTGGTCTACGTTACCATTGTTATTGACAATTTTCTAGAACGTTCCGAATGACGATATGTGATTTAAAATGCCATTTATATCGTATTTTTGTATGGTTATTACAAAATTCTCTTTGAGGATTTACCTAAGAATAATTAATAATAGATTCTCGAATTAGAGAGATTCAATTTATTAATTGAAGTCATTTTGATGTTCAAAAAGTAGATTTTCTGGATGCCATTAAATATTGTTGATAAATCATTAATTTTTAATTAATTTCTGGAAACTGTAATTATATTTAGGCTCTACTAACTGCCTGTACTATTGTTAATGTCCAATTATTATTATCGAATAATTAGACATTTAAAAGGATTTTATCATTTTTGAACAATAATCTTTTTCTAACTTTTTTTGCATATTACTAAAGGAAATTACTAAAAGAAAATTTTAATTTGAACTGTGCAGTTTTTAATCAAAACAACAAATTGTTGTAAAATTTATAACTTATTGGTATTAAAAATCAACATGATTACAAATAAGGTGATATGAATAAAATGTTATAATACCGGTTTACGAATAAAATAATTAGTAACAGAAAAAAATAATTAAAAAAAGATTTTTTTTTACTTTTGAACAAAAGAAAAATTGGAAAAATTTTATATCATTTAAAATTAAATCTATCGTTAAAATTTTCAGTCTTTTATGCTGGGTCTACAATGCGAGTCGCAAAGTCGTGAGTCGCAAGAATTGACCAATCACAGTCGA
>NW_020226889.1:0-69136 GCF_003070985.1 Temnothorax curvispinosus
TTTTTTAATTTGATCGCCAGCACCTCATCTACGAGAAATACGGGGTGCTGACAATTCTGATCGTTTTCTTCAGAGTTCTCGGCAGTTCTCACATAGTTCCGAGCATTTAAATACGTTTTGACAAGAGTTCCAAAGAACTCTTCCTGATACCTGACAATGAGAATGAAACGTGACTGTGTAACAGACTCCGATATACATATGTATATGTAGATTTTAGCATCTCGTCTTTAATCAGTACTTGCTAGTTAACACCAATTAAAAGCAGAAAGCTCTCATCCTCTTTCTCACCGCGTCTGCAAACGGAACACGCGCCGTACCGTTAGGGTTAGATTCAAGCGTGTTATCTTTCAAGCGCTAACTGTATTTAACTTAACAATCGCAACGTTGTTTATTAGAATTAGATGAAATAATAACGCGTTTTTTTTCGTTTTAAGACTTTCCACATTTCTTCTATAATTTATATATATCGTAAAAAAATCTCGAAAATCCATCGTATCTTTTTCTTCCGCAATTACTTGCGGATTCTATCGAGAGAGGATAGAAAGCGCGTAATATGCATCGATACACACTTTCCTCGACTATACACGTACTGACGTACAATGGATAGATGATTTCGATGGGAAAACTTGAACAGAAAAGTAATTTCGGTAAATTTATATTCGACAAATTGTTGTCGGGTATAAAAACATGTATATTTATATTTATATTAAATATTATATAGCTAGAGGACAGAAAAAGATTTGATTGAAAGAAATAATGTGTTAGGAATATCGTGGGGAAAAGTAAACGTCGCAAAAGCTCAAGCTCACTTGTTATGTGCCTAAGATTTGTAATATAATATAATATAATATAACATAACGGAAAATGTAACAGGAAAAATCATACGGTACTGGGACGTGAAGGCCGGCCGGCGCGGCACTCTGCGGCTGCGACAGCCGACTGCCTGCGTCGGCGGCGGCGGTCGGCCTGCGAATCAATAGTTCGTCGACTCGACTCGTCGACCCAATGTCCAAGAACTGCCGATATCCTCTTTAGCATACGTTTTGTGACATCGGCTTTCAGACTCCAGAGAGAGCCGATGTTATTCAAGCACTAATCCACGAATACGTGTTTCGGATAACGACGATTTTCTCTCGCGAGAGAATAAAAATTAATCGCAGGACGCAGATATCTCCGGCGCGCGCGACGCTCCCACGCTCTTTTCGACGGAGAGAAACGCGAGAATCCCTGACGAGATCAAAATGTCGTTGATCGTTGACACCGTGCCGTCCTTCTTCGATCATTCGATAACCTTTTTCATCTGTACAATTTCACTAGTGGAACGAGAGTACGCGGGGGGGATAAACAAAGGCGCGGTTCGACGCGTAACGACGCGTGACGACTGACGACGCGTGAGGCGTGAGAGATCGCGAAAGATGTACATGGAAGACGTGTAATTAATGGAAACTGACCTGGTTTTATTCGCGTCCTCGCGCGTTGTGTTACGTTTATAATTGTGTACACTGTACGCGTTTATAATTCATTTCAACAGAGAATACGTTATTTTTATCGTCGCTAATTAACCAATACGTGGTGACGTATCCTTGCCGTTTCAATTATAATTGAATTTAATAAGTTATTAAATCTAGACTATTTATTCCATCGTAAAATAGCTCTTATTATAATAATCTTTTTACCGAGCATTGTAAGAAACCAACAGCTTAGCGGTTTGCCAAGTTCTCCTGATGTAATCGTCAGACAAAGCAAACTGAAAGATTTTTATTCGATCGTTCAATTAATTAGAGTAACAATAATTAACTTTGTAAACTATCTACTATTTCGTCACTGTGTGTTTGTAGGAATTTATAATAAATTTATAAACTATGCTATTTAGTCTATAAGTAACTTGAATTTCACGTTTAAACGTTTAATGTTGTCATTTGATTCCCAGCGCGAGAGGTAACATTCTATTATTTTCATATAACTCATCAACAACATACGTCCTATTGTGTTTGTGATCCAAGTCGATCTTGATCGAATGTAAAGTTGTATACCATTATGTTCCAACTCTTTTTCTGAACAGGACGTCTAACACTTTTCGACACTTACCCAATAGCTCGGAATTCCATCACGTATTACACGTTATTACAATGTCGTTATTCTAAAAATATGGTGCTGGCTGTGCAGAGACGGTCAATTGACGTGTGACGATAGATTATCGTCATATCAACGATCGACTAGATCACTAGATTAAGAGATCGACACATATGGCTCTCGAAGCATGTCGCGCTACTATTATCCTCGACAATTTTTGTTAGCTACTTATCTCGCTCTGCTTCCTCTTCTATTCGCCGCGGTCCATCTATTTTTGGAGTTTTATTTCGAGTTATTGTTGGTCAAAGCGTCAAAGCGTCAAAGCGATCTCACGCAAAATCCCCTCTTACCGGACAATGTACATCATCGGCCATTGCGTTTTCACGATGATGCGGTATCGTGTTAAATTTGACTAGACCGCTAACAATAAGTCGGTCAATCGAAACACGCGTTGCCAGCACCAATTCTGATTGTGAATTGTGAAACGTAAACGCGATAGAGTCGGATAGAGGAAGCCAGGTGTGACTTGTGTTGGCCGTTTCCGGTGCACCGCGTATTTACGAATGTAGAGTAGACCGACCGGCGCGGCACGCGGTGGATCGTTCGCGACCCCGTTCGCATCAAGTATAAAGCTATAATAATAATAAAGCCTATAGGAGTTATGCAAGATCGATATACTAACAATAGCATTGCAGTCTTCTTAACACATGTCAATTAAGAAAGAATCAATGCGTGTGTAGAATGCCATGCAAATAAAGTTATTAATTTTTCATTAATAGGATGTGGGCAACCTTGGACAATATTTTGTGTAGGATTCAGACAATTCAATGCCAGTCTTGTACGCGGTGAATCTTCTCGCGCGAATGTGAAACAGGGTAAAACGCGATTAAATGCGATCTTGCGGGTATATGGTCCAAGGACGCCTTCGTCGCGACGACGATGTTATTTCAAAGAGATCTCTCGTAAATTTTGTGCGCGGTGCGTGTGTTGTGTGTGTGTGTGAAGCTGGCATATCATTTCGTTGAAAATCGTTAATTATTGAAAGTTCTTTATTTTCAATAGTTCTATAGTTTCTGATAGAGTAAACAAATAATTCTGGCCATTAAAGCCGAAAAACGCGTCAGTACAAACTGAGACGCTGTACTCGCACGCAGCGTCTCACTTTGTCCTGCGAAACTTTCCGGTACAGTATTTGTTAGATTTTAAAAGATCTGTAGTTCTTTTATCTGGTTATAAAGCCAGAACTCTAAATAATTAATGATTTTCAACGAAATAATACGCCATCAGTTTCACACACACTTTTATACGCAGTCATGAATTAGATGTTTGCAGTGTTCGCACGTCCACGTACAGCATCTCTCATTAAGAACGAGACGCAATTACTTAATAGGCGCCGATCGTATGATAAATAATTGACAAGAAGCAGTTTGCATGTCTTGCGTAACTATAATATTGAGTCTTTCAAGCGCAGATTAATTTGCATATATTTGCATATGTATATATTTGTCAAATACTGCATGACTACTGTGTGCATTTGGAAGAAATAAAAAACGATCCCAAACGAGTCCAGTTTTCATGAGAAGTGCTTAAGGGCCACTTCGACCAAGCTCCGATTAACTTAATCATTGATTAGTCATTTGTCAATCTGTTTCATGAGCAAATGCGATTGGTCATTTCCAATGGACTAATCAACGATTAAATTAATCGGAGCTTGGTCGAAGTGGCCCTAAATGTACAATATTATTATTTTTATCCTATTTCATAATTTTTCGTGAAATTTCAGTATTATTTTACTTTGCTAGGAATATACATTTCTAAACCACATTTACCATATTCAGTGATAATGATATATAGTGACACGAATCGTCTTTTAAAGATAGAAAAAAGTTTGTTAATTATGTGTGTCTTTGGTTAAAAAATTTTCAACTATTTAATAATCTTTTTGAATACGAGACATTAAATCCATCAGGTGATTGCGCAATGCTTAAAGTTATTTGGCTGTGTGTCGTCCGCTAATATTTAAGTACCGAGTCAACCTGGATTCCGATATCCTGCGAGAGTTTCATTAGTCGCTTGGGATTACCGGTTCAGACGTAGAGGGTATCTTTTGTTTCTTATAAAGATGAAAGGTAAAAAATACTTCAGCACATTTTCCTTATTTTTTTTACGCCAGATGCCAGAGCTTTTTCGCGTGATTTTTCGCTAAATTGAGCTAAATTCTAACTGATCATCCTGCGTGTACTTATATCTGAAAAGTCAACGCGTCACAACATTACCTTCAATTAAATTAAATTAAATTAAATGAGCGGTATAAATTAGAGGCGAGTTGCAGCGAGTTTTTGCAACTCACCCCGCTCCCGCTTCTTAGCTTCTTCCTTGTTGATAAAGGAAGCGACAGGCCGCATAAATATTGCAACCGAGCGGTAACGGAGATTCGCTGGGAGACCGACCGATCTATCTCATCTATCTACGTTCTCGCGCCTAGCCGGCTTAGCACCGAAAGTCTAAAAGCGGAATCCACGTTTGATACTTGACGAGAGACCTTGAGAGATGAAAAGAGAAAGAGAGTGGCACGTTCTGACACGCCAAATTGCCGCTCGCGATCTAATCGCGAAGAGATATTCGCGATAAGGGATTTTCGCTTACAACCGCGTCGATTCGTGCCGGCGAATTCGAGACGTATAGACGTATAAAGACAGGAAGTGTCGGGGACTATTGATTTTAACCAGGGCCCCTGCCCTGGTCTGGCTTAACACGCAACTCGTATTTTGTCTCGTATTAGCTTCGCTTTTACACAGCGACGTGCTTTGTATATAGTAAACAATAACTTGTATATTGTATACAAAATATTTTTATGAGAAAGATCTGTACTGTGTGTTAAGTTGAAAAATTAATTGTATCTAATTAGAGTTATATTCTCTATTTTATCATATATTTCATGTCTTTTTACATGAGGATATAAAGGTTTATGCTAATTGAGTTCAGAACTAGTTTCTTTGCGCTACTAATTTAATACAATTTATTAATTTTAAAATTATATGATATGATATTTTTACCGGATTACATTAGAATTAGATGGAAAAGATGTAAAAAATGGCGAGATGTTTATTTTTTGGATCAAAATCTGCAATAGTGATACATGAATAATTTTATCTACTATATAATTAACAATTCGCGATAGAAAGAGAAAGAGAGAGAAAGAGAGATTAAAAATGGAAAAATAAATTTGTTTATCGCGTAATTTATCGACTTACGAGTGTCGAGAGAATTAAGTCTTAGATACTGATACTTCGTTTTAAGAGTTAATGGGATTTTATTGCTCTCGAGGCACTCCCGCAAAGATTTCACTTAAAAAAATTACACGGTGCCGTATACGTGACGTATCTTAAGAGCATGCTCGTCGAAAATACTCACGCGCCGATTTCTAACACATGAAACGCATATGTTCTCGGCCGTTGCTAATACTACACTTCCAAGATGACAAGGTCTCCGCCCACGTAAAAATACGTCTGCCGATGATCTCTCGACACATAAAATTCCAAGGTCGAGCATCCGCGTTTCTACATTTCTCACAAAGCTTCTCCTACACGTACCCTACGCCCTACGCCTACCGCTACACTTCTGTTCTATATTTAAATTTACATATTTACTGTTGCACCGATTCTATTGAACGTCTGCAATCGATATACCGAATGTCCTAGATCTTAGATCCTAGATCCATCAAAAAGTATATTAGTCTGTTTGTATATCGAATTATCTTTTGACGCAAAACAATACGGAATCGATTTCTTAATCGGTGACGTGGAAGCGTCAGTGCAATGGAAACGCAGCTAAAGTTCACCCAAGATCGAAAGGATCTCGTGAAGCTCGCCCGGAAGAACTCGTTGCCAATATGACTATATAGTTATGACTAGTCCCATGGGGCGCAAAGAGGTCTAGAGTCTAGACTAGCTGGCGTGGGTGGCAACAGCCAGGAATTGCTTTTTTCCCCCTGACGCCCTGTCGTCTTCATTCCCATCGTCCAATCGTCCCTTCTCCGGGAGCTAGGCGCTAGGTCTTTATATTCTCTTCGCACGCACGAGGGCGAAAAGCACGAAAGCCCTTTAAAAGGACGCTCTCGTCCATGCACCCACCCTGCCATGCACATCATGCAACCTGCGGACCCTGCGGTGTATCAGTGCATATACGCAATGTCGGCTCTCTTCTTTTTCGCACGTTGTTCCTCCAAGAAGATAAGGATCGTACACGCGGTACGGTACGATATTACGTTAATAATAAAACAAAGGATGCAACTGAAAGTTGCGTCATATTCTTTTTTATCTCATATACGCGTTGGTCATCGAGATCGTTGACATTAAATGGTAATTAAATCTTGAGTTTCAGTTTTTGTATTATACAAATAAAAAAATATATATATATATTGTATATATATAATTTATATGTAAGAAATGGAATACAAAAAGATATGATTTATTAATTTAATTTATCATTTAATATATTCATTCTCTGTATTTTATGGATGGCGTTTGCAAGCATTACATTAATTAAAATTTTCGTTTGTCAATTCAGTTGCATTTCGCTGCAAAAGTAAAGAGAAATTTTCTTTAAAAAGCACGAGATAACTGTTTGCTTATCGGATCATGCACATCGCGATCATGTACATGCTCTAAATCCGTATCGCGTACATTAGCGGAAGTGCGTGAACCGTCGCTCTCTTATACATCGCTGATTGATAATACCGTAGTGGCCCGGCGTAGTAGCTATATACTACATAGCGATGCGCGTGTATATTAATTGCGTATGCCGGATGTTGGAGTCCATCAGTCCATGTCCATGCACGCGTTGCGTACTAGTCGCCAAGTTGCGTTATATGCGTTATAGTCGCGTTATATCAAGGACGGTATTCGGGCGAGTCATGGACGCGAGTGGTGGACGAGGCTGAATCCGTTACGTTAAATCGTTAATCGTTCCTCGATTATTAAGCTCGTATGTTTAAAACTGTAAAATAAACTATATTCTTGTTAAACTAACGCAAATATTATTCTTTTCTAGAGCTCGCAGAATAGATTGCTAATTAAAAATGGCAAGGTCGTGAATGAGGATGGAGTAATCGACAGCGATGTCTATATCGAGGATGGCATCATCAGGTATGCAAATGCGAGATGCATTTTTATCATACGACGCACAATATTGATTTATACGAGTACATATTCCGCGTTTATATGTAACGTGTCGTTTGCGCGAAAAACACTTTTCGGCTTGTTAGAGGAAATTGTGAGGCGCGTATCCGCGCGTTTGTTTCTCAAAGGTAACGAGGCATTTTACTTGGCGATATGACGGTATGAGTATCATAGTATATTTTCAGCTCACGTGTCTAATCGCCACAAACGAAACGCGATTCGTCATCGCGGTAATTCTATCATGTAGAACTGAATGAGGTGGCTACAACAGCGAACACGTTTACGTTCGCTGTAATTTATCAAGCAAGCGCGACTGATCGTAACTGTTAGGTAATCGGTAGACCCGGTAGATCCAGTAGACTCCGTCCAAGTATCAATGTCATATGTAAATGCAATATAATGAGATTGATTTGACTAATCAAGCCGCACTTTAGTGTCGAAAGTCCCTCGAATTGATTGTGCAGAATGAAAAGATTATAGTTGACAAATATTGTCATTTCTGTTTGCAGGCAAATGGGCCGCAATCTCATTATTCCGGGTGGCACAAGAACCATCGATGCTCGTGGAAAATACGTAATGCCCGGTGGCATAGATCCGCACACCCATTTCGAGTTCGAATTTATGGGTACCAAGTCGGTAGATGACTTTTATCAGGGCACGAAAGCCGCTGTCGCTGGCGGTACCACGATGATCATCGATTTCGTGGTACCGCGAAAAGACGAGAGCCTCGTGGAGGCTTACGAGAGATACAGGCAGTCGGCGGATCAAAAAGTATGCTGCGATTATGCGCTGCACGTCGCCGTCACATCTTGGAGTCCAAAAGTAAATTTATTACGATATCTCATAGTTTTTTTTTTTTTTTATTTTTTTTTCCCTACATATTATAATAAATATATTGCAATCCGATTAAGTTTAGAATATAAATATCTAATTCAATCTGTTCTAATCAGTTTTCCTAGCTACTTATTAAGCCGACTTATAGCTTTCTAATTATTTTGAGATAAGTTGTTTCTGATCAACGTATAGCCTACTTTTACGACACGATGCGTCAATCAAGCACTCACTCTTGTAAATGCAATATAATGCTTACGTCAGGTCATCGTGCCATGTGCACTCTCTATTCTGCCTTTTTTACCCGGAACGAGATAATTGCAGCATTTAACACGAAATCTTTCTAAAAAAGAAAATTCATTTAGGTTTGACCTCTTTCTTTCCCCTATTTATCATATGCAAAATCGAAACTGCACAATTTATGACGTTTATACGTTAGTTATGCTTAATTATGTTAACGCGTTAATTATGTTAACTAGGCGCAATGACAATTGGCGTAACGACAATTTACGTAATTCCAGTGCAATGTAAATTACAGTGCCCACGGAATACATAACATTAATCCAATTCTACCTTTTGTAGTTTCCGCTCATTAAGATGGTCGTAATTCAGTTTATAGAAGTTTTAAACGAATTTATTAGATGTTAACACTTGATATTAATAATTCAATTCAATTACATCAATGGTCTTGATCAATCAATATTTATATAACTTGGTTTCTCTCTCTCGTCCAGATTATATTCTTATCCATGCTATATGGAGACGCAGATAGAGAATTTAACTAGAGTTAAACTCAATTCTATCGCTAGCTTGTTAGTCTTAGCGTGGTTTGAATCTCTTACGTTCACAGCTTCGATTACCGACATTCGAAGGATCAGTGCGATTCCAAACGTAGGAAAACCAACAAACTTGTTTCGTAAATTGGCGACTGTTGTGCAGATCTCGTAACCGGCTTATAACTACGATTGCCGATCACGCGACTGGAATACCGAGCGACGGCGGATGAGAAAACCATTCGCACGTGCTGCCTGAGGGCACGATGGAAGAGAGTGATTTGCCGTCGAGCCTCTTTATTTGCTGCCGTCAGTCGTACAATCGAAAGGAAGCCGCGTTCGCGATTCATTATTCATCGGTATTCATTGCCTCGTCTGTCTGCAGGTCAAAGAGGACATGGCAACGTTGGCGAAGGACCACGGCGTCGGTAGCTTCAAAATGTTTATGGCGTACCGAGATATGTTCATGCTCAGAGATCCGGAGCTGATCGAGACTTTCAAGGCGTGTAAAGAAATCGGCGCCGTTGCTATGGTGCATGCGGAGAACGGTGATCTTATCGCGGAGGTATACATATAAAATTATGATAACGCTAATGATAATACACATATTTATCTGAGATCAATTCTGCGTTTCATACATTTTGCTACTTTTCACTATTAATCCTCGTGATGTCCTTTGGAGATAATGAGATTTCATTTCAACATTTTCAGACTCCATAGTCCTTTTAAAGTTGTCTTTAATTCTTTATTTATAATTTAGTAAGTTATTTGTAATTTATATAAAAAGAACACATATGCGCGCGCACGCATTCAATATACACATTTAAATAAAATAAATAATAAATTTATATTTCACAAACTAGAAAATATACAAATATTTTTATATATAACTTTCAAACTTCTGCTCTTCAAATATTACAATCGACAACTAATCTAAAGTAACATAAAAAGAAAGCTAAGCCATAAAACCGCTATGTGACTTGAAAGTTACGTTGGATAACGGAGGCTCAAGATGTTGTTTGAATGTTGTTTGAAACAGGATTTTAATGCAAAATACAATTTACGAGCTCTCTCTCCTATCGTCATAAACTTGTTTTAGAATGCGAAGAAATTACTGGCCGCAGGAGTAACCGGCCCGGAAGGCCACGAGATGTCACGCCCCGAAGAGGTCGAAGCGGAGGCTGTGAACAGAGCGTGCGTTATCGCGAATCAGGTAAGCGGAACGCTTCGCAATAATGTCGTTGCTAAAACGTTGATATCTCTTAATCGGTCTCGTATATTCGTGTTTCGTTATCTGTTTTGATGTATACTTTATTTCATCCGAGCACGTAAGACTTTTTTACATTTCACCATTTTTTAAGTTGTATTACGGATGTACTTGGCACGCTACCCGTAGTGGTATTTAGTTCACGAACGATCATAAATTTCAGTAGATTAGAAACCAGAACGCTGCTTTTCGTGGCATGTGCCCAATGTCCGAAATTCTCAAATCGTGCCGAGATCAAGAAATATCTGTGTCACGCGGTAAAATGCGATAATAGCCTAAGAATATCTAAAAATGCCTACATTCTATTGTATTTTTCCTTTCTAAATCCTCGCCTTATTATCTTATATCTTTTTAATTTTTTTTTTTTTTTAATTTTATATTCTTAAATTTCCTCTTTATATATTTCTCCATCTTTTACTCTCTTTCTTTCTCCGGCAACTAAAAACGTATTTAGGCACTATCGCATCTATCGCCGTACTAGTATCAAAATTCTGCATGCTTAGGTCAATTGTCCGCTGTACGTAGTGCATGTGATGAGCCGTAGTGCCGCCGAGCAAGTGGAAGACGCGCGTAAACGCGGCGTTTGTGTCTTCGGTGAAACCTTGGCAGCTGCAATCGGCACGGATGGTACCAACTACTTACACAAATGCTGGAGACATGCCGCCGGTCACGTTATAAGTCCACCACTCAGACCAGATACGGACACGCCACGAGTACTCGTGAACATGTTAGCTAAGTGAGTCGAAACTATCGATGAATTTACAGAACGACTTTGACATCGAAGCGAGCTAGAACGTGAATCTATGAAACCATCTGTGTAGAATTGTAGAGATAATTAACACGCAAGCACAATTTGAGGATTCATCGTTAGCAAGTCGGATATGTGTATTACGAGCCAAAACTAGGTAGAGCCAATACAAACTGTTAGTTGTGAACAGCGATATTTACATAGAAGAGAATGCAATTATGTAACTAAAAAATCTCGGATCAAGTCGATTAGTCAAATAGATTTTTCTCTATCTTGTACGAGAATTCGAAAAACGTGGTTGTAGATATTGCTGAACATTTAATACTAAAAATTAATATTTTTGTATAAAAAATTTTTTTTTAATGTCAAACTGTGTGATAAAACACCCCAAAAGTTTCGAAAAAATTTGTTTTATTGGAGCCAAAAAAAAAAATTGCAAAAATTATGCTTTTTTTTAGCGTTCTAATTCAGGCTCTCCCCTTAAACATAGATCCGATTGCATTCTTAAATGAATCCCTTGCCAAGTATAGCATCTTGTCCGTAAGAATGTCGGAAAACACTTTCGTTTCGAGATCGATGTAATGGTTACGTATCAACGCACTTTCTACTTCTAAAAGGAATAACGCACGAGTGGTCTTTTCCTAAATAAATGAGTCAAGTACATTGAGAGAAAAGTTGGATTTGTAGAGAGTAGTGAAAAATCTCGGATGGAGAAACTCGATGTTTCTTCGCGATTTTACTGTTAATTATCTTTATTCTATCGACTATTCGATAGAATATTTTGAGAAAAATTGCGTTTCTCAAATAACATTGCAGCATGTACGTATATATTCGGCTCAAAGTATCGATTTTACCGAGTCTTGGGTCTACGCACACCATTGATTTTACTCCCTCCACATACTTTCTATCCCGCTTATTAGCGGAAATTGGTTGCAATTGCAGCAATAGTAATTCTAGTTATCCAGTTTCTATGTTATTCTATGTCTAGCTAGACGCTTGCGTGACATACGCGCAAATTGCACAATTATGCCGTCCTTTATTTGTCCGCTCGCATATTGAAATTTATATTTAATAGTTCCGTTGAAATCCGACCCGCATGCATATGAAAGTAGCCATCATTATTTTCGTTCTCTCTTTGCTCTTTTATTCTTATTATTCATTTGCCTGTTACGTGTACAATTATACATATGAAAATTTTATATAAAGGTTGATATAAAAATATGTTTTATTAGAAACTTTTTTAAAAGATAAATCTGAGCACAGCTGAAAAATATTTTATGGTTTTTTTATTTGTAAATTTTATATTTATAATATCAATACTTGGCATGACATACGTACGTTTGGAATTAAAAATATAATTTTACATACACCTACACATGTGTTTTATACATTTTATATTATAAATAAAAAAATTAATTGCTTTAATATTAATATATAAAGCTGATTCTTATATGTAAAATGAAAGGTAATAGTGATAATTTTAGTACTGGAGCATTTTGAAATTTTTATCGAAATTTCAGTATTTTTCTAATCGTAAATTGCTTTGTCTAGTATATAGACTAGTAGAGAGAACGTAGCAGTTATTTCAAAGAGAGAATAAAAATATCGACTTTAGGTGAATAGTCCGTTGTACATAACGGCGATTTCGAGCAAGTCGGCTGCCGATGTCGTGTCGGCGAAACGATCGGACGGTATCATCGTTTTCGGGGAAACCCTGACGAGCACCATCGGTATCGATGGTAGCGAGCAATACGGCAAAAACGTGGAAAGAGCAAGGCGTTTTATTACTAACCCTCCGTTGCGGCCTGACCCAACGACACCTGCCTATCTAACCGAACACCTGGCCCAGTAAGTAGAGTCTCCGATCTCTTTAGAATGGCTGGGTTGGTTTAAAGACTACCATTAAATGACTACTGTTCCTCAACTTTTAATCATTTGACGTTTGCTATTTAATTTCATATTATTAATTTCGATTACTTTAGCTTATTCGATGTCAAAGTAACCACTTAACTTTTGTTTTCTTTCAGAGAGTTCAATCTTCAGACGCACTAATATGACCATCTTTTCAGAGATAATCTTCAAGTTATCGGTAGCGACAATTGCACGTTCAGTACTGAGCAGAAGGCTCTGGGCAAAGATGATTTTACGAAGATTCCCAATGGCGTGAACGGTGTGGAGGACAGGATGGCAGTGCTCTGGGAGAAGGGTGTACACGCTGGCATAATGGATCCCATGCGATTCGTTGCGGTCACCAGCACGAACGCCGCCAAAATCTTCAACCTGTATCCCCGAAAAGGTGTTATAGCCGTCGGCTCGGACGCTGACATTGTCGTCTGGGATCCCAACAGGAAACGCACCATTTCCGCCGAGACCCATGTCCAGGCCGTTGACTTCAACATCTTCGAGGCAAGTTTGATTGAATCATCCGCTTTCAACGAGAAACGATAGTTGTAGTATTGCGCAGCACAGTATTGTGTGCGTTATATTTAGACAATTAGTGTAGTTTAATTATTTAATTAATGGTCGATTACAGGGTATGGAAGTGACTGGCGTACCTGAATACGTGATTGTCAGTGGACGCGTATGCGTGGACGAATGTGAGCTCAAAGCTGTTCATGGCTTCGGAAAATACGTAAACACGGATCCATTCGGCGCTTATGTGTACGACATGATAAATGACAAGGAAAAGGTATAACATACCGATTCTTTTTTTTTCTTTCTTTCCACTTCGCTCTCTGCCGCTATTTTTTACAGATGGGTTATTTTTAAATAATAATGTTAAAGTGATTATATTTTTTTAAATTACATTTGCAATTTTTAAAACTTGATCAGAATAAAATGAAACATTAATAAAAATTTTATTATTGAAATTTGACATTATATTGCAACTGCGTAGAGACCACGTGGAGTCGCACGAACCGAAGCGGAAGCGAAGAGACATGCCGAGGAAGACGCCGCGATTGCGAAGGCTAAGGAAGAAGCGAGAGTGGCTGCAGCCGCGGCTGCGGCACGAGCCAATCAAAACGGTTCGATTCACGATAGTCCAAAGATAAAATTGCGACCTAATACTTGTACTTTACCAGAATCCGCCGTGGTGACACCATCCACGAAGGGCCCAAGACTCGAAGGGCAGAGAAACCTACAAGATTCTACTTTCTCTATCAGCGGTGAGTCTTATTATAAATTATTTTTTGAGTCTTTAGACATACGTGGCATATATTTTCTGGTGGTCTCATACTAATAAAGGATAAGTCTAATTCTAATAAATTGTTTGAGCTTGATATCGTAAGCCAATTGTGGGAAATACATTAATTCTTATTCATTTGTTTTATTCTTCATATTGTGGGAATATAAGCGCGGTTTTTCTTACAGAGGATGTCGAAGAAGCACGCAGGGCATGCATTCGCGTAAATAATCCACCGGGCGGGCGCAGTGCGGGAGGCTTTTGGTAATTTTTACAAAAAGAAAAAACATCAAGCTTTATGTATAAGGATCACTTAATGCAAGAATTGAATGGGATTTTACTTCTCTTTTCCTTTCTCCTTTGTCATACTCCTTTCATCCGTCATAACACACGTACACACCCTTCTTCGTTTCAAAGAGTATCAATCCGCTTTCAGGTTTGCTATTCATTAAATATTACACGAATGTAAATCGTTTTCACATTGTATTCCTATCGGTTAAGGTCTGTTCCATCGAAGAAGGGGACGGAAGCCACTGGCCAATAGGTTGTACATACGTTCATACATATATTCATATTAATCATTCAACTTTCGCTTCATTATCGCTTCATCGATGCACTGTATCGTTGGCGTGCTTCAATTATCTTGGTTTATTTCCTGATTTCTAAATTATTTAGAAATTTTCTTTGATTTTTTTGACAACGTTATGTGTTAATAGATTTTCTTTAAAAGATCACTTTCATTATTATTACTTCAAGATTTATTTATTGTTGTACATAAAAGTGTACGTATAATTATATAATTTGTGTTATGTCATAAAATCACAAGATATGTATTTAACATCTGAGCGAAAAATACTATATTGGACGAAACATTTTTGAAACAAAGACTTTTATAATATGTAAAAAAGTTGATAATATTTTATGACTATATACATATATATTGTATTTTATAAAATTTATTTCTGTGCGTTCGGCAATTATATTCATTACGAACGAACTCTAAAAATCTCACTTATTGTTAGAAAAAAAACCATTTGTTATATATTATGAACTTCGGTATAGGAGATAAAATATTTGTTTTCTTATTTCCTTTCTTATTCTTATTGTATGATGATTTTTTTAATTTAAAAGAAAACCTTGTAATGATGATCAGGATGAGATTTCTTTATCTTGTGAATAAAATCAGGTGTGATATTAGTCACATTATTAATAAGACAGTTGCTTGTTTATTATCCATGATAAGGAGAATTCGTATTAGAAAACTGTTGTGGGGCTCAAAGAAACATAGAAAGACATAGTATTTTAAGTTACAACACTTGCATTGAGCCATCGATAAAAAGTTATGTTTATTTATGACGTGAAATGTGTTACATAAATATATTTATATATACATATATATATGGACTAGTTGCATCTTGTGGTGTAATTATATGTATGCTTGTATTTAATAGAGAAATCATTAGAATTTTATTTCAAATTTAATTTTAACAGCAATTAATATCTGTTGCGTGTATACGAAATATTTCTAAGTCAAGAGTAAAGACTTTCCATCAGTACAATTATTTTATCGTTAAAAGCTATAAGTTGAACGTGACATTATTTTGCATACTGGAGTTAAGAAACATATATGTTTATTTTGATCCAATTTATTTGTCTTATTTATTATCGCAACAATGCACATAAATGTTAATATTACTTTGCATTACTTTTACGAAATAAGAAAATATTTCAGTGTGTTCACACGTTTAATTAGATCGTTGAATGTATATATAAAAAAGTGCAGTTTTAGTTGAAGTTAATTTAAAAAAATACTGTTATAATTCTCTATATAACTCTATACAACTACTGTATCGCAGAAATTTATATGTGTTTTATTGGAGGTTTTCTAAATGAGGTTGAACAATGTTGCATTCTAAATCTGTTGCGATCAATTAATATTCGTCATTCGTTATCCATTACAATCAACATAAGTATATACAATCACTATAAGTCGTAACATAAGCGTGTAAGCCGAAAGAATCTTGTCATTCGTATTAATCACCTTTTTATGATCACGTTTTCGATAAATTTGTACTTGGTGTAAGATTCTAGAGGTAATACGCCAAAGGAAAGTAATTTTAGGTCGAATAATGATTTATACTTTGATAAATAATGAGAGTATCAATTATCAGTGAATCAAGATTTTCCGTTTAGCATGTAGATTTATGTAAATCCTATCGACAGAAGTTTATGGCATTGCTAATACCGATTCTCCGCATTCTCTGCGTCCGCGCGAGCGCATGATATAAATTATAAAAAACGACGCACAAACTTTTGTTCGCCCATATCATCACTGTAAGATTATTACGATAAGAGCAAAATAGGAAATCATGTTATATAAATGCATTCTCTAATTGTAAGAACTCTTTTCTTAATTTAAGAGACACTCATTCACAAAATCATACGTTCTCACAATAATACACATGTCGTTATTAATCATTTCACGTAACCCAAGTTATTCGACATTCCGATTTGTTAGACTCTAGCTCCTTTTATATCTAAAATATTGAACACTACTTTTCTCTACCAATTTAACTCTTTCTGATGATTTAATCACATATTATTAACACATGAAGTATATAATTGAAAATACCGTATCACTACTGAATTTTCTTTAATATAATAATGATAAGGAATGACAAGAATAATAAATCGTAATCACTTAATCGTCATCATTACGTAACAAGTGTTAATTGTGTAATCATTCATGTGTAAAAGAACAGTTAAGTCTTACGACTAAGAGCTTACGCAAGTCAAAATATGAAAGACCAAAGCAACGTTAGAAATCAAAAATTTTCTAATAGATTTTCTATCGAAATTCTGCCGACATTTCTATGCATCTCTGTACTAATGATAATCCAGTACGTTTATTTGAAATAGTAACAAGTTATATTCATATAACTTATGTAATAACTTTTCTAAAAGTTGCATCGACACAAAGTACTTTTGAGCAAAGTTTTTTATTTCTCAGTAAATTCAAAGTTGTTTTGAGAGAGACTGAATACCTTGAAAGAGATTTACACATTTAAAAAAAAAGTTATTTAATAACAGTTTTATTTTAAGTATTAGCACAGTGAAGGTAGCGAATTATAAGACAAATTATTGATTCATAAAGTATCTTACATAGCACAGAAATATTTTAACGCATTGTTATCAATTAAACTTCACAGAGAGTTATTATTATACACTTTGCACGTAACGCTGTTGATATTTTATGCCAGTGTCGAAGATTTTTATGTTATCGCTGTTGGATATCTACAGTGACATTTATTTATTTAAATGGCATATATAAAAGTGCTTTTAAGGACAAATAGCATATTACAATTATAAATGTGTTCACGTTATGTGACCTCGTGTCGAGTACTCGGAAAGAATGTATAGTTTATCGGCATAAATGACACATCTAGAGTATCCTATTTATGTCTGTTATGATGTATGTGATCGCTTTAAATAAATATAACACACGTAACATAGTCCACGATTTTCCTTAGCGATTGACCTTAGACAACTTACTATAGATCTAATATATATACATATATTGACCGTAACGTAAAGAAGTAGAACACAGGTATGTAAAAGAGGATACATTTGGCCGATTGTTACTGTCCTTTTCATTAATTAACGATTTAATTAACAATTTGT
The DNA here is from genome assembly GCF_003070985.1 of Temnothorax curvispinosus. Classification (NCBI taxonomy): domain Eukaryota; kingdom Metazoa; phylum Arthropoda; class Insecta; order Hymenoptera; family Formicidae; genus Temnothorax; species Temnothorax curvispinosus. The sequence continues at coordinate 17,738 of NW_020226889.1, forward strand.
GTTGAAGATACATAATTGATGATTATCATATAATATATATTTATATTACACATACTGTAATTACATATTCTTTTATAATTGCTATCTTCTAATATCATTACCGCATTCGAGATAATATATTTCCTTTGCAACATTTAACTTAATTAACATTTAAATTTAACTTAAAGTGCTCAAAATGTTGCTGTCGAGTACTAAAGCGATATGTAAGTTTGTTAAAATAATGGATAATATTGCTCGCAAAAAGAACATCACAGCTAATTTATTGTATAATAGCGCATGCATGCCAGCTTGCTGAAAATTTTTGATACGTGATATGGCTTTAACTCGTAATAAATAATTATCACAATACGTAAGATAAAATAAAATAATTCGATATTTATTGTATTTTATCTTCCATTTTTCTAAATTTGCTATTCTCACGTGACTACAAAGCGCTTGCACATATCGCTTCGATATTTGCATCATTCCAATTTCCTGCAGCATTCCGGTTCGCATATATTGAAATATAAGGAATATTATGATTCACTTTCTGGCTTCATCCTTATCGTTTAATTTTTCCGCTCTTTGACGCGCTTTTTCTAAAATTTGCTTGAGTTCTGACGATCGGGCAGTTTTGTACTGTAAAAAAAGAAAAAAAAATAGAAAAATGTTGTAAACATTACAAAATCTTTTCCATTAAAGCATGCTTACCTCACATTCGTTTTTCGCTAAAGTTATTTGCCCATTCAGCCTGCTTCCCTCGGACAGACCGCACAATTGCTCCAGTCGCCGTCGCGATAAATTGAACAATTCCGTGCCGTTCGTATTTTCCAACTGTTTGCAAATTCTACAAATAAAATATACTTGTATTTATTGAATGATGAATAGATCACAGTTCCGTTACTCTCTCATATCAGAATTATATATATAGTCAATATACTTTTGCGAGAATCCTTTGGCTGATAACCAAGTTTGAACTTCCCAAGGGGTCGAGTGTTGATTCAACCAAATTTCCTGCGTGCTGTTATTGATAGGAGAATTTGCTTTCTTCTCTCGAAATATCCTCAGAACAAACTTGAGCTCTTTTTGAACTTCTTCTTGACTGGAAATGCCTTTTGAAAGTATAAAGAGTAAGAATGCGCCACAAATACATTTACTATGATAATAATTGCTAATTATAAAAATTTTCATTTAATTACATTTAAATAAAAATCCATTTTGAGTCGGGTTTTAACAAATAGGTATGTATAAGATAGATTAACAAGATAAAATAATTATTAACATTAATATTTGAAGCTAGTACTCACCATTGAAGAGTTTACTACTTTTGAAAGTTTCTGCTTTATTAAACGTAAAAGTTGTCGCTGGCACAGATTTTTGAGTTTGAAGCAGTGGGGTAGATCCTATTGGCGTCGTCGGCGGCGGCGGCGGCGGCGGCGGTGGTGGAAGTGGTGGAGGCGTCGGAGATATCGTCGATGAATCTAATGCCGGTACAGGTGATGCTGGTGCTGATTTTAATGGAGATAGTATTGGGATTGATTTCAATACAAATAATGTTGGTGCTGATTTTGATGTGGGTAATTTTGGTGCTGATTCCGATGCAGGTAGTGCTGGCGTTGATTTCGATGCGGACAGCTCTGGTGGTAGTGTCAGTGCAGCCGGCGCGGGTAAAGCTGGCTTGTCGGGTATTACATCTAGTATTATATCGCGAGGTGGTGAATGCACTTCCACGATGCTTTGTTGCGTATTAAGCTTTCCATTCGACTGAGAAATACTCTCGATAGAAGAAGTGCTAGATCTACTGCTATCACTGATGGATATTCCGTTGTAAGAACTAATGTCGTCTGTAAAACAATTTTTACATAAATTAATTTGCATCAAATTGTCCTTGATAAGATATAATAAATTATTTATTGCACGAGTATTTGATTCGTTCACGGAATCAATACATCGTAATGCATGCCATTATAGACGAGCTTAAAATACGTGGAAAGGCTATAACTTACCCCACAAAGCTTTCACATAAACTACACACAGTTTTATATAATTGGACGAACACTAAGCATATATAATTTAAGCATCATGTATCGTTATATAAGCATATGTTTATTATACAAGGTGTTTTTTATCACTGCACTAAACAAAGTATCTTTATATAAAATATAACGAAATGATACTACAATTATATTTAATTGTTGTTGCGATTCGCAGGAGACAAGAGAAATGACGGGAACGACGACGACTCCTTGCACGAATAGAATGTTTATTAATAATAAGTGATGTACACATATAAAAAAATTACAGTACAATGAAATATACTGATGGATCGCATTCCCGGCCCGTGGACACACACATAAATGTCAAACTAATATTTCGATCGATCGCGAAATAAAGATAGGAGATAGCGCGTAGTTGTTCACTTTTTTTAGCTTTATACATTGTAATTTCTTATGAAAAATATACGTCGCATTGTAAGGAGCGTTTTATCAATAGGATTACGATATATAACATCACAATCTAACAATAAATAAAGGAATATGAAGAGAATGTATCTGTAATAGAGAAAGAATAACAAGAACTTGTACTGCTTGTCCACGTTTATTATATTGCTCATTGACTTCTTGGTCGACTAGTTATTATCTCGTTTAAGTCAACACTTTGATATATGTAGGTTTAAATATATGACAATAAATAATGCAAGTCACAAAAAATAATAATAGCATCAATTCGATAAAATCGATTCTGTCTTTTATGCTTGTACTTTTTCTGTCTTTCTTTGACAGTAAAGATTTACAATTAGAAATATATTGAGAGAAGCTTAGATTTCGCGTTACAGCGAAATTTATATAAATCATATGCAGACCATGATTACAAGAGATCTAGTTCGTCAGTGTTTTGTATTTCTAATATTTTTAAACTTTACAAAAATTTATCATACATGTGTGTGTGTGTGTGTGTGTCTTTTCTCTCATTGTTTTTACAGCTCTCTTTTTCCTCGTATTCCCTTCGGTCGTTTGTACAAGCTTATTTACATTGATACATACAAAATGCATGCGACAATGACACGTACAAGCAAAATTGGCAAAAAGATTCGCTACATCAATAGAAGCTATTGATAAAACGGAGAAATAAACATGAAAATGTATCGTCAGATACCCTAGTAGCGCAATACATTTGCAACATGTTGGCTAAATATTGGTTGTATTAGAAATACAAAACACTGGCCTCTTGGCCAGTATTTCCTAATGTAAAGCATATTGGTTATTAATAAAATGCAAGTGCACTGCCAATATTAGCTCAAAAAGAGAGAGCGTCCACTTAACAATATAATACCAATATGAAAAATTAGTCTATATACCCAACAAAAAAATTGGATATATGTCCAGTATATTGTTAGCCAATATTAAAATATAGTATAATATAATAAAGTTGTGCTACTAGGGTACGTATTTTCAGAGAAGTCGTTTTCTTTTCCTCCACAGTCTCCCAAACGATTCTTATCAAGAGCTTTTATCGAAATCGTAGAATTTGTTCGCACAATGAAGCTCCAGTAAGGACAAAGGACAAACACAGTTATAATTTCAACGGAAATATATATATATATATCTAAGGTAGATTATATCATCCCAACTAATTCAACCGTTTACATATCTAGGTGTGTATTTATATCATTTCATACTTGCATTGCTTTATCAGTATAAGTACTTTTTAACGAAAGAAAATATCAGATCTTAGCGGATTTAACGTCAGATATCGTAACATTTTCACTTATAAAGTAACATGTATATAATATGTATATGGATTCTTCTTTCTGCCATTATAAACTACATAGCTAAATTTGGTTAGTCGATAAATACAGAAGATAACATATATGTGACGATACGATCGATTATCAGAAGTACAACGTTAGAAACTAGTTGGTAACTCTCAACCACGTTAAATGCTGGATGATTGTCATTATATTTTCATTAAATTTTAAGCGCGTTACGAGATTCGTGATTCAATTAAATGCTTTTATATGTGGTTGATAGTCACTGTTATCCAATAGCTAACAGATCTCGATCATTATTAAACGGCTTATTAATTAATTCACACTAAACGTGGTTCCAAAATCTTAACTTTTATACAAGTGTCTGACAATATGTCTTGACATATTGCCTTGGAAAGTAGATTCCCTCGATAACTCTGCCGCGTCGCCATTATTGCGCTGTCTCATTTCTGATTATCATTAATCACAATGTCTGTATTTGTGATAACGATACATCTGTGATAATGATAAAGGAAAGTCAACAAAATAATCAAGTCAATCTATGCGTTTGAGAATATAAATTATTATGAATAACCATTTCATACGGAATGAATTATTACTTGATACATTTAGAATCGTTCTTCATACTTATTAACTCTTTCAACAATGACCATACAGATTGCTGGATTGCTGCAACGTTGTAGGCCATACGAGACAGAGACAGAGACAATGGCCTTGTAACGCAAGGATACGAGAGCAATATACTTATATATGTATAAAAAAAAGCACAATTTACCAGTGTTACTCTTAAATGATACATATATGCGGATCAGAATAATTACTCTATCCGAAGAACCTAGAATACCACGCCCCCGTTGCAATCGTATAAATGGCTCACACAGTCTACACTCATATATATGTACATGTTTAAAAGAAAATCGTCAGATATTACAACATTTCTTCACGAGAGTGCTAATTGAAATGCTAATTGAACGATGATCTAATGGTTAATTATACTACAGTCCGTTTACAGTCTAATGTGATGCGCGTTCTCCTACCTCTTATGTATATTGGAGTATAGCTTTATTGGATTTAATAATATATCGACTTTAATGTCACCTCACCATCATATTAATCAAGACAGCATCTTTTGGAAGACATTTGTTGTTGCTAAAAAATCTGACTTATATAAGAGGCGATGAAAGCTGAAATTTATAGCTTGACACTTTCCTAATTCTCAGAAATTTCTCAAATTTGGATAAAAATAGGAGACAGATATATAATCGCGAGTTGGATAAATGACTTAAAAGTATCGAAATTCACCTTTTTTCCCAAGTCTTTCCTTTCTCACCCAATCAGCAGGGGCTGGCGGCGGAATCGCATGTGTTCGATGTGTGGTTTCCGGACCTGGACTAGTGCTGGTTCTTTCAATCTCCGAATCCTGTGACACACAATCAATTCTATTACAAATACATAAAATTTATATAATTAGCTTAATAATTCACATAATTCTCTTAATTATATGTTGATACTTTAGAGAGTGAATCTAAAGTCCTGTCTTTTGCACGCTGCAGCGTGTTTCAATGTAAACTTGTATTTAAACAAAGTTTGTATAATTCATTGTTGTCGAAATATATATCTATCCTGGTGGAAAAATGCCTCAGAATTTTTCATATTATTTATCAAAATGCCTATAAAAATTTTAAGACTTGCTTAAAATTGTTAAATTTTCCAAGATTTTTATATATTATTAATTAGAACATTTTTCAGAAAAACTTAGACAAAATAATAATAAAATATTTCAGATTTTTCCCGCCAACACATCTTTGTAAAAAATGTGAATAAACATGAACAAATTGTCCATAATTATTCATCAGCAAGATATCCAAAGGTGTGTTCACCTCTTAATGACTCTCACCTCATAATTATAGCCGTGCCCTTGCCTCGGATATCTGCTGGTATATAGAGGATTGTTAAAGACGTCATTGTCAGCAGAATGAGTAGCGGGATTGTGAGGCGTAACGATGGTGTGCGGCACGTGAGCGACTTGCCCTCGGGAGTTTCTCGCTTTCCACCATTTCCTGCTATCGTCAAGAATCTCCAGATATTCGCCTCTGACTACCGTGAGCTCCTTGTCGTTGTTCGCCGTTCGTGGATAAGTGACTTGCACAATTTTGCCATGGCGCGCTACCAATTCATCCAGCCAAGCCTCCTGCGCTCTCTCTATACCGGCGGCTGCTCTGGGAGCTCTCTCGATCGAGTCTACGGAAATATCACTATGCGCCCTGGTCTGATCCACTCTTTCCTCGCGACCATACAATTCCGAGCTCGGTCCATAATTCCTGTCGAAATATTCGTTACCGCCGCGCTCCTCCCGGCTCTCGTACTCGAGATAATCGCTGCTGTAATGCGATTCATCCACATCACGGTGATTGTAATAAGGATCGTTCTGTTGTTCTGGCAACTCGTCTCTTTTTTGTTTATCCGCATTCAATAAGGACGCCAAATGATCGTGATCTCTGTCCTCGGGAATAGGATACTCTGGCGACCAACCGTCCATGAAGATCGGATGGTACGGCGGCACGTGTCCTTTCCATTGATCGCGCGGTATCAGCCACGTGTCGCCCAGCGAGTGCCAGAGCTCGGTCTCTTTGCTGGTGACGCAGTTTATCAGCAAATTGACCGCTTCTCGGGTGAGGAGCGGCGACACTACTTTACTGGGTAAATTCGGATCGTAATTAGTATCGTGAGAAGCGTCCACGATGAGCGCGAGCGGCGTGAAGAGAAAGTGTACGAGTTCCGGCGCGTTGGGATCGTGGATATGCGCTTTGAGCTTGGCTAATAGGTTGAACGAGAGCTTGAATTTCTGGAAGATATCAATGAACTCCATCTCGGGAGGTGGCTTTGCTCTCATCGTTAGCATACCGTCGCCGAGGTTTCTCTTCTTTGATTTCCGATTACGTCGTCGGCGCTCTAGCTCCCGAGACGCAGCAGCCGCGTGTTGCAGACGCGCGATGAACTTTTCGATGTCGTCGAAGCAATGATTTAAGATCGTCACGTCGCGCTCGTACTTCTCCGACGATGTCGACGACACCTCGTCGTTGTTCTCTTCTCGAGACATGTCATTCTGTCCGTCTGCTATGTTAAATTCACACACAGAGATATTCAATGCATTAATATTAATATTATATTGTAATTATATCCTTGAGAGTTTTTATATTCAATGGTGTTTCAAATTAATGGTAAACATTTATTTAAACATTATTTTCAATGATAGAAAATATAACACAATTTTTTTTACATAATTGCACACTCACCATTCGCCGCGTTGAAAGCAGACACCTGTTCCCTGACATTAACGCCGTTCAAGGGTGGTTCCGGAGGCGGTAAGGCAGGTGGAGGTGGAATATGTCCTCTAGGCCCTCGGGGCGAGCCACCCGTGACCAGTTTTCCCATTTGCAGCATCTTCAGGTCCTCGACGAGGTCCTGCGCCGAAACACTCTGACATTGGAATATGTGCATTTCCGCTCGCTGACCAGAACCACTATCGTCAGCTACCGTAAACACCAAAATGTTGTTGTACATCTCCATGGGATCTCTCGACGTAAATGCCGTCGGTTCTTGTATCAAGGAAGCCGGAAATCGCTCCATAATGGCCTAAAATTATCAATCGTATATTATATTGTTAGGTGAATTAGAATCGCCGATTGTACTTTGTACACGCAGTAATTTTGCGAACAATCTATACCTTCTCGCGTGACATGACAAGTTGATACACGTTGATATAAGTTACATAGGTAATTCTCAATTAATTAATTTCGTTTACGATTTGCGATATCACTTTATTATGGCCTCGAAGATTGTAACAGTTTATATCTCGAGGATCGAAGACGTGACAAAATATATGGATTTAATTAAAAGCATCGTTAAGTTCCGCAAACACAGACCCGTTTTGCGGACGCCCGTGTATTTACGCGGCGCGGCGGTAGAATCTGTACGGCGTAAAATAGAAAAATTACCCCCGTTTCGTTGTCCATGATAAGGACCCAGTTTCGCTCGAGACGGAGCTGCATTTTTTGACTCCAAATGCCATTGCTTTTTTCCAGTTGTAGAAGGCGGCGCATACCATCCGCCGGATAAACAATACCGGTTTCCTTCGTGACGGTGAACGTGGCCAAGTGCTCCATCATATACGTCGGCTCCGAGCTGCTGGCGCGACCGCCAGAAGTGCTCGACGGCCCACTGGAGCCACCATCTGAAATGTGAGACGTGCCTTTAATAATTAATTCATAAAATTCTTCTTTCGATATTCCTCATTTCTTTGTTATTTATCCTAAGATAATACAAAGTGCTACTTGAATTTTCTTTCGATTTTTTTTATCAATATTAATTTACGCATGTCATAATAAAATTAATTCTTTTTTGCAGAATATTTTTTCTCATTCTTTTATATCTAAAACAATGCATTGCTATTGATATTTTAAATTTGTTATTCTATTCAATTTTGTGCTGGAGTTTATACATATAGCATTTCGTCTTAATTTTCTCCAAAAGATTCGCGATAATCAGGTTTAATTGCCAGACAAACGGTACATTAGCAAATGATAATTTATTTCGAAATGTAATTAACTTGTTAATTCCACGGTATAATCTAAATGAGCAGGTTGCTCACCTTTGTTATAAGCGGGGCTGTGACCACTGTTGTAGTACGGCATGGTAACCAGGATGTGCCGCGCTGGTTATAACTGAAACAGAGGAGCCAAAGTTCCCATTATGAAACGTATCACTAAAAGAGGCTTTGAATTATGTGTCAGGTAATAATTCGTCACGGGCGAGTAAGGACGTATACGAAAATCTTAATTGGCCTTCAAAGTTCGCGTTCGCAAGGCTCCGGTTAATTTATGCGCGTCCGGCTTTGCCGGCCGTCTTTTCATTTCGGATCGGTGCAGTTTGGTGTAGTCGTAAAGATATTGTTATGTTGCCAGGCGCAGAGTATCCGAGTTCAATAACTTAATGACAGCAACGACCAACGTCGATACTTGCACGTCGCACGTCGCATGTCGCACGTCGCCGCGGCCGTATATCCGGCTATCGGGTCAGCAGTGCCATACTTGGCGCTCAAGAAAGTCAGCAGAAAGCAGCAGCCCCTTTGCCCCTCGCTAAAGTGAAATTCCAATGAGTTTAATTCGTTTGCCAGACATGTCTGGAATTTCTCCTCTTCTTCTTCTCCTCCTCCTCCTCCTTCTTCTCCCAGTTTACTAAACTTCATTTTCGAAGGTGAAATCATGGAGCTAATCGTGTTCACTACTCGTTCGGACACTCTACTGCCGTTTGACTGGCGCGAGAGCAGTCTCGTCCACTTTTCACTTCCTTCTATACCTGTTTCGTAGTTGCATTAACCGCAATCTTTATGCACGATTAACGTGCCTTACGATTTCCTAAATATCATATCCTTTAATGTAATATTTTGCGTAATATCAATATGTTATCTCTGTTTATTGAAATTAAATAATCTATACATATGAAATGCTTTAATTATTATCAGTTAAAGTAGGTATAATTTCTAGATAGCTTACTCATGTTTTCAAATATTTTATATATATAAAATTTTTTGTACGAGTATTTATGCATGCAAACGATTTACGAAAAAATTAATTAAAATAAAAATATATAATTCATGCGAATGTAATTTGTTTATAAGGCAGGATCAGGATATTTTGTTGAAATTTTGTATATTGCATATAAGTAATTTCGAAACTGTGAAATGGTTGTCGCAGGAATATTTTTCTTCTTCATTTTCTAGCGGAAAGATTTATCTATAATATTTATTATCGCGTGTAAATTGATGCGTCATAAAATCTACACGCTCGTCGAGGGATCATTCCCGATAGAAGAGAAACTGAGACGACAATTCGTTTTTGCATAGCTATGTGCGAAGAATGTGAATATCTGAATTTGTTCCTAGAGAAATTCCTCCATAATATTCTCCTCTGATAGAGTTAACCGCACATGCAAACGCGCAACTACTTGAAAAATATTCGAACAATTAAAAAAAAAGAAGGATGTAATATATATGTATAAATTCAAAATTAGTGATTTTGACGTATGTACATATTATAATGAAAGTTTATGTCAAGTAAATATGTGTATTTTGTTATTGCATCGTGTTAAATCAAGATTTCTACAAGTATTCTGTTAATTTTCTTTAATACTAGACGAGTCTTATGATATTACGTAGAGTGTAAATACTTGCTCAATGAGTCCCGTAAATACCTTCGGCAACTGCGAGTTGTCAATCGCATTTGCGTAACTACATGACAACTGATCGTTCTTTCATAACGCTACGTCACATTAACGAGTTTACGTGAATGTAATATCTTGTTGGTGAAAAAAAATTATGCATTTCCTGCGATATTATGCGATTCAATTTATACGCAAAAAGAAATCTCCAAACAAAGATGCTTATAAAACTTTGCAAGTTTTCCGAAAAATAACTTACCACGACATTGGTATATCTACAAATATGATAAACTAATCACAATTAAAATAAAATAAAAGTAATTGTGATTTATATAAAAAATTGTAATTTATAATAAAAAATTATGACTATCCCTCTCCCCCACACAACGTGTGTTACGTGAATATGTGAATGGTAATATTTTAGGAACAGCAAGAAATCTGCAGAAATTTTTCTTCAAGTTTCTCTTCTTCTACTTGTATGGATCTTCGTCTCTATTGGGACAAGCATTCTTCGAGTCATTAAATTGTGGTTTAATTGTTTAGTTGACTGCGCCCGTTTATAGTTTCGAAAGTGCAAACAAGCGCTTCTAATCGCGCGAGCGCAAGCGGTCAGGCGTTTCGCTTCGAAATTTTCGCTCGCGATTCTTTAATGATTTGGCAGCTAAGTCGGTCGCTAAACGTAAATCTATTCGTCGGCACGTAAAAATGAGTAATAAGGAGATACTTGTTAAACGATAAATAATTTTGATTCGCTTTCACCGACGTCGACAGGTTGTTCGGAAGCAATTTTGCAATTCACGATGGGATTAGATACCGTGAGAACGGAAAGAAAGCATTGTTATATGACAGGCACGTCAATCGGTTGTCATTTCGCACAATGACAAGTAAGTAGCGCTGTTAATATGGGCTAGACTATTCTTTACATCAAATAACTCGTGCAACTATGTGATGTAATTAAAAAATCCTTACGGTATGTTAAAAATTATTAAACATTTCTTACATAAATAACAAATCGCTCTATAAAGTAATGAACAATCACGAGATGAAAGATATAAATTAATAATCGGAGCGCTTATCAGAGCGCTTACACGTTTCGATTATTTCGAGTATTTTGAATTTCGGAACGATTCATGATTATTCTATACATTGTTCGATTTAATATCCGGCGAGTGGAATAATATCAGATAAATTATCACAATAATATTTTATGCAACGCTTCATACGTTCTAATGAGGGAAGGAGAGGGCAAGAGAGAGAGAGAGAGAGAGAGAGAGAGAGAGAGAGAGAGAGAGATAAATATGGTTGCCTCTTTTACTGGCATCCGCGGTCTAGGCTGTCGTTTCATTATACAAATACGTATAATTTTATGTGCTAGCGAATTTGGATCACAGAATTATCACACGTCAAGTCGATTGATTGATAGTATTGCGATACGTGATCTGAGAAAAAATCGACGTTTGGAATCGTCATATCGCATCGTTGGGAATGCAACTTGTATATTTGCATGTAACAAAAAGGATTATTGTATTTTTTTTTTAATTACACTACTATCCTGACTGCAATTACCACTAATGAGAAAAAATCGCAAAGTCCTGCTTGACGAGTTATAATAATAATTGTATATATAGAGTCTCAAATTTTGTGTATTATAATATTGCCCTGCCTTTCCGTAGATTCTTTGGTCAATTTAAGAGAAAGTTTAATAAAATACACCATCTACTTTAACCTTTTTAATTTTCAGCTTATCGCTAAGGTTTTCTTTACGTCATTTTTCTCCAGGCTAAAATTCTATGCTATATTTTATAAGCATAGAGTTATTTTAAAGCCTAAAATCATTACGGCTTTCTCAATTCTATCACGTTCATGTATCTGTACATATACACATTTTATTATTTTCTTATATATTTAGTCATATTATTTTAAGTTTATTTCCTCGTTTCTAGTATAAGTTTAAATTAAAAAAAGGAATAATATTAATCTAGCAATCTAGCGGAACGGGAATTGTAAAAATGAGGAAATAAAATTACGGATATCGTATGAGATATTAAATATAACTATTTTGCCGGCGAGGTTCTCACGCACTGTAGAGTCCGTAGACTGTAGGTAGCTACGACTCGACGTGAAAGAATTCCTGTTCGCAACGCGGTTCTAATGCTGGCCTAAGGATCTCGACGGAGGCCTAACACACAGCAGTCACGGCAAAAAGGGAAGGGAAAAGGAAAGAAGGTGAGTGGGCTTCGGTGTGTATGCCTCTCCACGAGACCCAAGTTACCAATGCGTTTCGATCCTGCATACCAGGAATTCCTCATCAACGCTCTGAATTCTAGATTTTAACATGTAACCGAGAATCCCTATTCACGGAATCAACGATATATCAGATGTACAGAATAACGTCAACAAAAACTAACGAGTTATTAGAATTAAAATTAATTGTATACATTGGATATTTTTTTTAACTTTATATATAAATAGAAACGCAATTTTTATTGTTCTAACGAGAGTTGGATTTAATAATTCTTCTTCCAATCTCGAGAAATAAACGCGAATCGGCTATGCAAATGTAATCTCGAGAAATGAACATAAAATGCGCGTAGAAGAATGCATATCCAAGTATCTCTGAGATATCACTTTGTAAAACTTTGTAAAGATTGGATTATGCAAATTTTGTATCAGCGCGGAATGTTAGCATAGGAAAAGGATATTACAACATCCAAGTTCTCATTGAGAATACAATTTTTTTACGTCACCTAGACGTCCAAAGTGTGGAAAAAGAATAAAGAGTATAAGTATATTATGAATATGTACATATATGCGTAAACGTACTTCGCGACAAGTCTCAAACGTAATTATTTATATTTATATGGATACGGACACATCTCACGTGCAGAAAAATTTAATCGTGCAGGAATGCGTCGTATCGTGGATTCGCTACCTTGAATGTACTTGACACCTACAAACGGTTTAACCTTGGAACCACTAAATTTTGCGTCCAATCGTATTGTAGGAGCAAACAAATATACAAATATACAAATTGATTTTATGCAAATCAAGATTTTTTACCGCACCTCTCTCTCTCTCTTTCTCGCTCGCTCGCTTTTTTTATGACATTCCTTTGATTTCTGCAAATTTTTATGCGCATATGTGACAGTTTTTTTCGCTTTAATTACAAATCTCGAAGAATAAAGAACGTAAATTTTACTTGTTCGATATATTTATGTATCGTGGAAAATAAAATATCTTGATGACTCGTAAGAGTTTTCGCAATGTTCTATTTTTACTCCTTACAAACCGTACGAACTCTTTTTACGTACAAAGTGGAAAACTCTAAACGTAATTTTCGCCTATGCCAATGGGTTAACAACCTTGGACATGGTCGAGATGTTCCACGCACTGGCGACGGAAGGGAATGCGAGCAAGTATTTTGTTGCTCGTGTGCGCGAGCGCGAGCGCGATGATAAATCGAGATGATGCACATTTTACGATCCACATATACGAACGTTCCCTTAACGAAGGCATAAATTTCATATTTTCCGCGGCATTCGTGCTCAATGCAAAACCCGATAGATAAGAGTCGGCGCGACACGATACGTTTTGTGTCAAGAGCCTTTAAATTAAACGATGACACGACTAATCTCGGAAAAACGCACCGTTTGCATCCTCAGCCCTTTCTCCGTTACGTCATTCCATTTTTATTTAATGGTCCGTCTAGGTAACAAGCAGTTACGTATGTGATTGTGAGAAACAGAAAAAAAATAAGTCCAAACATCATTATAATTGCAATGAATTAAACTCCAAGTTCCAATTCTGCAAGTGTGTAAGTTGTAGAATAAGTTCGATTCTAAAGAGTCCAAATAATTTTTATATTATTATTTATTTGTTAATTCTGTTCTTTTCTTCCAAAATCCAAAGAAAAGCGAGTTTTGTTTTTTATATCCTTCCGCTTCTCCGGTGTAATATTCCCGTGACGTAGACAACGTGATCGTGCCGAAGACGTTACCTCGCATATGCCGCTCTTTTATGGAATTGAGGTTTCTCGAAGTCACGGCGCACCTCAAGAATCGGCAATGCACCTCGGGAATGCAGCACGAGCCGCAATTATGTCTGGATGCACCATGCACGTGCGCGGGTTGCATCGCACGCTCGAGAAAACGTAATCCAGGAGAATGTCTCGATTATGATTCGCCGTCTCTATCGCTCTTTTCTTGTCTCTCTTACAATAAGTCTCTCTATGCGTTTCTTCAATAAATTAACGTCGAATTAAAATTGGCACGAAACGAAAATATTGGAGAATTAATTCTTAAAATTTTGACATATTGCACAAACGTTTTCACGTTATATAATATGTATAATATTGTCTATATGTAATATTCTAATATGCTATACTTAATTACAATAATTATTATAATATACATATTGACAGAGTCGGTTAATAAATATGCAAAAATTATCGGCGTAAGGTCCACTTTCAACTCGTCAAAATTATAACGGCATCTTTATGTCCGCACACGTATACCGATCCTCTCCTTTACATTTATCCAGCGATTTCGTTTATGCGTGATCGGAGCTCGCGTGCCGCGACCGAGTGATATTATCGCGTTGGTCATTTTTATTTTTTAAATATATTATTGGAGCACACAGCCGCGCGGCGATTTTACAGGCCAGTAGGCACAAGCGTGTATGCAAATCGCAGAAAACGTGGAAAAGGCATAGGCATAGGCATCGGTACACGGCTACACGTAGCTGTAGCTGCATGTAACCGTTGACGCGACAAATATCGCATGTTACCGTAGCATTCAGTCAACGTTGATATACCGTTGATGAATATTTACGATTCTTATGTATCGTCATTATTGAAATTGCATTATACGCAACAATTCGTAAACTTTTCTAAATACACGTACAATTTTATCATTTTTTTAAACACAATTACCATTATATAATCATTTTATAGAATGTTAATATTGCGATTATTACGGTATACAAATACAAAGCAATAGTATGCGAATATTATGCCATCTTCCCTGAACGTTTCGCAATTATTACTTAATAATGTTTGTCAAGATATATATATATGAGACGCATGTGGGATGTACATGCAAATCGTAGAAAACGTGGAAAATTTTCAGTGGTAATACGTCATACGCAATCAATTACAATATAACTTACAGAAACAATTCGATAGAACGCCAATATTTTTCAGTTACAATCGATTATCGCTTATTTACATTTGTTTGTTTAAACTTGTTTAATGTTCTAGAAACAGGTAACAGCTAGGTACTTGAAGTACTATCTTTCTTGGAAAAAAAAGAAATATTTTGATAAAGGCACGTCGACCTGGTGGAAGAATAACCTTGCGTAAACGATATTTCCACATGGGACTAAATGAAACTTTAGTCGTTCCACTCTCATACATACATCCGTAAGATCAGCACGCCGCGCCGGCGCGGCCGCGGCGTGGCGGTGCCGGTAAGACACGTTGAAAGTAAATAGTAAATATCTACATTGCGGACGTGAACGTCTATATGAGCGATGGAAAAGTAGAAAGAAAGTTACCAATGCACCTCGCGCATACCAACGGCGATCTGTTCGCGTCTTGTCGCGAACAAGTTTTGTAGTGAATGGACCGAATCGCGCGTGGCGCGGCGCGAATCAACTTTTCACTCGACTGTTCGGTTCGTTGATTAATCGCTAAGGATCAATTTCATTCTTGCGCTCGATCATCTGTTTATCGAATGAATCTAATTTGTACGACACGGTACGTTTAATTCCATCGATTCGAGAGATCGCTCGAGATAATTACATCCCGAGATCAAAAGAATATTAATTTTAACTGTATATGCTTTACGCTAATTCTCTCATCGTATTTAATCGCATAAAGGTGCGAGCTGAAGTTTAATGAACTTGTAGTAGAAATCTCGTACTTGTTGGCGCGATCGACCGATTCTAAGTATATAATCGCGATTCTAATAATTTTGCCCATCAGAGTAAATAACCGCGTCAAATGTCAAATGTTCTATAATTATTAAGAGCACTAGTTATAGGAAAATAATGTGATTAATGTCTAAATCACGGTGTGTAAAATATAATAATGTTAACATATAATATGTTTATCTTATGTGGGTTAACAATTAGTATCTAATAATTTACAAATTATACATCGATATAATCAGAGAAGATACATGTATTGATTTTTACACGTGTACTCTGATAATCGTACAGATTTTCAGCATTTCGGAATCACGATTTGTCAAGGCTGTCAGAATTCGCAGACGATAGAGAATTACCTTTCGCTCGAAGTGCTCGAACGTAGGTAGGTATATAGTAAGTACGTCTAATCGCGGCGCGATCGCGCGAGGAGACTCTCTCATCGCGTCAACATATATCAAAAGGACTCGTTCACACGTATAAACGATCTTTCGGAAAAACATTCGTATGGAATGCGATGCCCGTATGCCGAGTGCGTGTAATGACGTTTTCCAAATAACGGAGCCCGCAGGTGGAAAAAGAGATGCGAAGAAAGGAACCAGAGATTATAAAAAATGCATTTAAGGCGATTTCACAATGGCAAGCGTAATATAACTCGCACTTGCGATACCTGTCTCTCTCTCTCTCTCTCTCTCTCTTTCTCTCACAGTGCACGTTGACGTCTACAGAAACGTAAAAACTTTACGTTTACGATTTCGCGAACAATTTCACGAGGAATGCACTGCGCTGATGATACCAAATGCATACTTATTGTTAGAGGTTTCAACGTTGCGAAAAATTGACTTGACTCAACTATACGTTAGTCGAGAGAAAAGTACCTACGTTCTTATTTCGCGCTATTCTAACAGGTGTAATAAAAATGGAAATATCGATATCAATATCGGTAATTTGCGCTTTGGCGAAACGATTCGCCAAAGTTGCCTAGCAAGTATTGACTAACATATTTGCAAAGTGATTTATGTAATGCCTTAAATAAGTTATATAATAAATGGAACATATTGAAATTATCGGTATGTAAAGAGAAAAAAGATACAAATATATCCGGACAAATAATGTATGAAAAATTATACCAATGAATCCGAAGCCAATAAATATATTCACAATGTGTGTCACGAAATCACAGATGTACTAGGAGGTCAACAAACTACTGCTACGTGAAACTACATTTTCCATACGTATGCTAGAGTGAGAAAGCAGGGCAATATTGAAGGCAAATGCACGCAAAATCAAGATATAGAAACGTTGCAAAATACTTTGCATTACAATTAATTAAAATAGTATCGCTCTGAATCAATAAGAATAATAAGATTGGAATGTTTTGGTTTTGGCTCATTTTCCGTTATAATATCAGAAAAATACTAAAACACGAATACGTACTACGTTCTGTTTACTATAATTCTCGTCGAAGAGGATATTCAAATATTGCATTACGATTTACGATTGCTCTCCGCTAATCATTTATCATCAACGATATCAATTTAGGACAGTTATAAATAAGAGTTGCTCGGAATATTTATCTTAATCCATTATTTAAAGCACACATATACACATGAGAACAACAACGTGTCATATTTCGAGAAACTCAATAAATTCTAAATTCTGCATTGACAGCATTCGAAAGGATGAGAATCGATCCATGCGTAGTATAATATAATAATCAATAATAAGCACTCGTGATCCGTGTCACGACATCGTTAGTCTTACGTGGGAGATGACGTAGGCATTTCGTAGGCGTGAATTACAGGTGTCGTTCGACAGTGGGATGCTATAGACGCGACGACGACAACGACAACGACTTGAACAAGTTCGATCGGATTGCTATATTCTCGCCGGCCGGCGCGGCGCGGCGTATTTTCCCCGCGTTGTAGAAGTTGAATTGAAATTTATCTTCGTCGGTTGTTAGAGGTTTTTGCTTGATCTCGACGACGATGACGCGTGTCCGATCGAACGTAAATAATCACGCGTGCACGCGATCTTCGTAATAATATAACGTACATTTTCGCGTCTTGGAGATAAGCAAGAGAAGTAGAACTCGACAAAACGATTATGCGCGCCATTACCGATTAAAGACGAACAATACAGTCGTGCCGCGATATAGGAATGCAGCTCGTAAATGTCACGGGCGGGGAGCCGAGAGCTAACGGGCAACTTGGAGATGTTTATTGCTCTTCTCGCCTTACGAGACTAGTACTGTAAGTATACGAGACACAGACACGTCCGTCTTGGACTTGTGCCTTGTGCCCGCTCAATGAAAAGGCGCCGACATTACGACGTACGCGTCTCGTGTGGCTCCGAGCTACGGATACCGCGCGATACCGAGGACTACCGATCTCTCTTTACGAGATGCTGGGCGCGTAACTGCCGCTTCTTAATCTTGACAAACGCGACGACCACCTTTTAATTTTAAGAGGAATACTTCGTACGATTTGGATTAGCTGTATTTTTTTACGAAAATAAAATAAAATAAAACAAGATAAAGAAGGGGACTGTAACAAAAACGAGGCTATTCTATAAACTATAAAGAATATATAGGAGTGTTGAAACGTGTACGTATGCGCAAACTCATCTTCATATGGGATATTCACGCGTATGGTTACCGCGATGTACCTTTACATTCAAGTTTAATTTTGAATAATGTAGAATTAACGTGGAGTTGTACGTAGTTAGCTATTACTTGTATAAATATAACTGTTATTTATAGATAATAGATACATAGAGTTACGAAACTGCGCGTCGACGTTGATTAAAAGCTTATAGAGTTCGCGCGGATAAGGGAATGGAACGTGCACGTTTTACAATCGCGAGATAGACCAAATGAGGATGATCAAAGGTCGGCGATCGATGAATCATTAGATCACGATAATGATAGCCCGATAAGAATTAGCAAATCGACATTACAATAGCTATAAGCTATAGTGATCGATGTCGCACGCGCCCAATATAGATAGCGTGTCATTATCGTTCCTGTCACATTCGTGCCATGTACAAAATAATACGAATTTTACGATTCACTTTTAAGGTTGGAAAGAGAGGGGGGGGGGGGGGAGAGAGAGAGAGAGAGAGAGAGAGAGAGAGAGAGAGAGAGAGAGAGAATATCTTTCTATTAAGGAAACATAATTTTACAGAAGTCTCATTTATGCATTAAACGAAAACTACAACTTTTGAACGTCTTGCACGTGTATTGATAAATATTTCGCGAAATAAACGATATTACTTTACTGATTTGCTTGTCGATTTTATAGTCAAGCTTCTATCGATAATAAAAACTAATAAAAATGTAATGGTTTTAGCTGTTATACAAATGCATGCCACGGTTTTTTTAAATATTTTATTTTAGTGAAGATGCGCGATAGCGACTCGAGAGAAATCAAGACGTAATCCAGATACAATGAATTATCCGACAATTAAGACTCGATCCGTACCGTCCAATTAGGAATCCTTAATTAGTTACGTGCGCCTCGCGCGGGCACGTCTAAAGTTGGTTTTAATGTCACCGGAAATGTACGTGTATCTAATTATTTGCGCAGTTTTATATTACTATTCAGATAGACGTATGTACCTGTCACGGGTGATCTTCGATGTAAGTACAGAAATATATGTCGACGTATTTCCTGAAATGTATGCAACTGAAGAGAGATGCCTATTACATACATAATAGATATATAGAAAACGAAACATGATCTGTGATTCACATTTATGATTCATACGATCATACGATAGTAGGCGAATCGTTAATTTTGTTGTCATCTTCAATTTTATTTTTACAATCTTACATTCATATAAGATACGTGATACTTTCTTGATTTTAAAACTATAAAATTTCAAAAAACTTTAAATTAAAACTTGATTTAAAGCTGGCAAATTTTCTCGGCCTTTTTAGCTTTGTGGAATGTTTATACAACTCGGGGTTAGATAGAGAGATTACGCGAGTTTTAAAACGCTACTCCACTCTAGCGAGCAAAAGGAGGTGAGAGTGTGGGATTGATACCATCTTTCTTTTTTTAGTATTTAAATCTCTCCGGGTCTACAAATTTTGTGCTACAACGTTCGCGGTAGTGCATGAATTCAGAATTAAAACGCGCCGACGTGCGAAAATCTTGCGTCCTTGTCCAGTTTCGTTTGTACATCTCCCGTTACGATACTCATAGCGCAAACTTTACGAACTTAAATGACGCGATTCGGACTTGAGATATGCGACCTGATAGAATGAGTTTCAACTTTGCTCCCTTACTCTTTGGTTTTATTTTTTTAGTACACCTCCCATTGCATTGCGTAGTAGTGGGCACTGGCTAATACTACAAATTTCGATTCACGTCGATGACGTGATCCGGAGTTAATTAAAATGCAACGCGAGCGAGGGTGGTACGTCGAAGTTGATCCAGCTCATCCAGCACGTATGCAGCGGTGTGGGAACGGGAACGGGAGCGGGAGCGGGAGCGGGAGCGGAGCAGAGTGCGAGCGCCTTTCGTCAGCACGATTTTTATCTGCCGTGCGTCTTCTCGTCGCCTTGTCGCCTCGTCGCATGCCGACGCAGGCTTGCCAGGACTCAGGAGTGCCAGGCTGGCTGACGCGGCCATGCACGCTGCGGAGGACGGAGGACGGCAACAGGTGTGCGCGACCGGGCGATTCGCCTCGGCGCTGCAACGGTGCTGCTTCGAGCGTTACGACTTGCGACGGCCTCGGGCCTCGCGATCGCGTTCCCTCGCACAATTTCCGGAGTATCGTCTCTCTCTCTCTCGTCGACGTGTCGACGTGAGATTCGTGTCGATCGGTCGAGGTGAGGACGCACGAGACCGACGTCTCGTAGGCGCGCGAGCGCGACAAACGGGATCGCTTACCTTATTTACAAATTTTTCACAATGCACCGCACGCGCGCGCACACTCCAAGAGACGGTGACAGGCAGAGGGCAGAGGGCCGGGGAGAGGGAGGCACTCGGTCCCGAGGCGACAGAGAAACGAGCGGCGGAGCTACGACCCGAACATGCTCGACCGCGAATACTCCGGCGACTAATCCGACATCCGACTGGAAGAGTGTAAGTCGCAATCCACGACGCACCGCGCACCGTCCTTACCCTTACCTGTCCCAGGTCCCAGGTGCGCCGTGCGCCGCAACGCGACGTGCCATTGGTCCAACGCCATCAGATACCAGACGCGAGACCAACATGGCGCTCGGGCCCACTCGAATCGGCAATCTTCGCCTTCGCCGCGATGCCTCAGGGTCGTATGCAATCGTATTCGAGACCGCGGCGGCACGGCGAATTCGTTCGTCATCTTTGCAAACATCTTCTCGGCTCTCCAAACTTTCAAATTTTCAACGAAAATGAAATAATGCCAACAGGTGCACCTGGGTTACCTGGGTATCATCGGACAATAGATATATAATTACATGTACATATATTAATGCACGCGAGTGGCGCGAGGCCCCGCTCTCAATCACCCAATCAAGTTGCACCTGACACGCACCGTGAAAGACGAAGAACGCCGAAGACCGGTATCGGTATCTTGAGCCAATAGAACTATCTGTTATAAAGGGACGTTCCAAGGAATGTAACTTGAGGAAAGGTGGGAAACACCTGTTGAAAATGCTCAAGTTTAATTGACCGGGTTGTGGTTAATGGCGGTCAATTTAATCTCGTCGCGCGTATTTAATGAATGTCGTATGACGTATAACAACAAATCTTCTAATCGTCTAATCTTATTCAATAAGACCAAGACAACGTCTCAAATAGGACAGTAGTGGAGAGAGTTGGAGACAGGTATTGTCCCACACCTTGAGGAAAATGGCATTCGTATTCCGGTTGGAGAGTCTAGTCGACCAGAACATCACGCTCATAGAAAAGAACGTGTCTCCGTTAAAAATTTAAAAAAAATTAATTCGATAACTTGGAAAATATAAATAAACCGTTGATTTCGTTACAATAATTAATTATCTACATTTAATTATTTGTATTGACTACGTGGCCGTGGTAATGTTACAGACTTAATATTTTTACAAAAAATAATAGGCAGAAAAATATTTATAAACTGTATAACGTCATTGTATACAGAACTGATTTTTACATTGTTTTGTAAAATAAGTATCTATTTTTAACCTCTATCTGGAGGATGGAAAGCCTATTTTTAGGCTCAATGAGGAAGCCTAACCTAGTATAACACTTTAACACGTACATATATGAAAGTTATAAGTAAAAATCATAAAGTCATGAAAAAAACCTGCCTGTTAAAAGTTAAACATGATATACGATATTTTTTATACGACTCATATTACGTATCGTTTATATATGTGCGCATACTCGTCATAACTCGTAAGAGAGGAAAGCAACAAGTTTATCAAGAAATCCAAAATATTTCTAGTACATATATATATTACGTCTTACACAATATTTATTCTTTTACTTTACACGTGAAGATAAGATTACGTTAAAGGCATTTCACCTTATAAATAAAAACTAAGTGCCATTAACTAGAACGTTATTCACCTATATTTATGTATCGTTCTCATAATCCTTGGGATTTTTGCGAGAAAGAGCAAGGTTCTTCTCTTTCGCCCAATTAACGAGCAGGTAGGTAAACATGAAGACTGCAACAACAAGAATCACCCATTAAAGCGTTAAGTTATGAAATAAATATAACGTCAAGTAATTAAATATGTACGCACTACGAACCACGTACTAAATACACTTACAAGGAGCAACGCGGAATATGCTGCCTCGGATGCGACGAATAGTGTTTGGAACACCTTCGGAGATTATTCCTTTGAAGGCTTTCTGCTCGTATGGACTGAGTCGAAAGAAGACGATGCCATTGATTTTGGCAAGGTTTCCGAACTCCTTCCCCATATTAACTAAAGTCTGAAAACGGTGCGTTGTTACGAGACCGTGACACATTTAGCGAAACATAACCAATCTCTCGCGTAGTGGTAACGAATATTCTTTAAAACGTTTTTTAATATCCCAAACTTGAATTTTAAAAGTTTCAGTAAAATCTAATACAATGTCGAAAACATGAAATAATTACGTAATACGTACGTTCTGTACTCACGACAACACGTAGCAGCAGAAGTCAGCAGAAGTGCCTGGAAGTCAGGAAGTGCCGCAATATTTTTACGATCACGTCTCCATAGATTTTCACAAGACCGAAGATGTGCCACTGCCCCGTGCCGTCTGATCATGGGCGCGTTCAGCAGATCAAGCCGCTCAGTAGCAGTCGAACGTGATTGGCTCTTACTTTTAGACCCAACAAATCAACGTAGCGTGTTGATAAGACGACACTCAACAGTTGTATCTGCTGAACGCGGCCAATGGCTGATGCGAATACGAAAGAAAAGCTGTGCCAATAACGAGACGAAGAAGAAGAAGGCTGAAGTCAAACGTGCGTGGCTCTTATGGAGAATTCACATTGCGTCCGATGTTCGACGTACGACGATCCGACATCCAATAGGAAATTTTTGTCTCTAATAATAAATTCTGTTATTGGATGTCGGATCATCGTACGTCGAACATCGGACGCAGTGTGAATCCTCCATTAAGCCCGTGTCACACTACGTATCGCGGACACGGATCGGATTGAGATTGCGGATCGCGGACCGTAATCTAGCCAATCATAGATGAGCAGCTCATCTGTGATTGGCTGACATCCGATCCGCGATCCGTAATCCCAATCCGATCCGTGTCCGCGATACGTAGTGTGACACGGGCTTTATGCTAGGTTTACAATGCGAGTCGTAAAGTCGTGAGTCGTAAGAATTGACCACTCACAGTCGATTATTCTCCTCAAATTCGATTGTGATTGGTCAATTCTTACGACTCACGACTTTACGACTCGCATTGTAGACCTAGCATAAGTTAACCGGAGTTTGGAAGCCTGAACTTGGAGCAGCAAAAAATTAGCGCCGAAAGTGATTCAAAACAAGTAACGTACTAAACTGCTGCTGCTGCCGTTCACTGCTCATGAAAATCCACCTTAAGGTGGCCGCTGACAGGCAAGATAGCGCGCAGACGCAAAGCAGACGGACGTGACGACGGAACCAGACGAAACGCCAAACGGATTTTGCCGTCCGCCGATGGCGCTCTCGTCGAGCCGTTACTCAAGTACTGCTGGCCACCACGGCGCGGCAGCGGGCACTGCGGGCAGGGCCGCCGGGCGGGGAGCGAGGGCAGGGGGGTGAGGGTAGCTCGGACTGCGCGGAGAGCGGAGAGCGGAGAGCGGAAAGCGGTGGCGCGGAGAGCGGAGGCGCGGAGAGAAGAGAGAACTCAGAGAAGTGGAGAGTGGAGAAGGTGATCAGTCGTGGTGAATGGCGGGTCGTGTACGAAGCTTCACGTAAGGTTGATGCTACATCCGCGTGATTCGTGTCCGTTGCGCGTCGTTTATCGTCAGGCAGCAGGAGCAGCGTCCAGTGGATCCGCGCGCAGGAACATGATCGATCCGGGAACTCGTGGTAACGTGGTTCCGCGATTAATTCGGGTCGAGTAGCGACGTCGTCGCCCGGTGGTGCCTGGCGCCGAGGCTTTTGCTCGAATTTAAAGTGCGTGCGGGCGGGCGGGCGGGCGTGCGTACGTGCGTGCGTGCGTGCCAGTCAGCCAGCCAGCGTCGAAGGAACGGACGGCGCGGCGCGGCGTGCCTCCGATCCCCGAATCACGGCATCACGACATCACGGCAATGGGATCGAGGAACAACGAGATTCGCGGCTGCGGGACGCACCGTTGCGCTCAAGATATGGCCTGCGATCGCACCGAGACCGACTTTGAGTTCACGGTGCCGCCGGAAGCTCCAGTGTTCGAGCCGACCAACGAGGAGTTCCACGACCCTCTCGCCTACATCGCCAAGATACGGCCGATCGCCGAGAGGTCCGGCATCTGCAAGATTAAACCGCCACCCGTGAGTAGCACCCAGGTCCCAGTCCAGGTCGTCGGGCGCACACGCGGACGGTCGGACGCATAGCTTCTATTCCCTATGCGCGTCGTCGCATCGCTCTTTGAACGTTGCCCCCCTTCTCGTCATATCCTCGACATCCTCGACGTCGATCCTATCCTATCCTTCCGCCTGGACTCTCTCTCTCTCTCTCTCTCTCTCTCTCTTGTCGCGCAGTCTGAAAGAAAGGGCACGAGAGTCGCATCCTCGAACGAGGAGTGCGCGACCTCGTTTTTATGTAAAACGCACTTTTTTCAAATAAGTAGAATGTCGTCGACGATCACGACAACGACGAGGACGAGGACGAGGACGAGGAACAAGAAGAAGCAAAGGTTCAGGGGGACTTGCTCGCGTGATCGACACGAGACACGCATCGTGTATTCCACCTTCCTCTCGCTGCGCGCTGCCTCTTCCACGAGGTCTCCATGTTTTCTCCGCCTGCGAAACGTAACACGCGTACGTGTGGTCACGCGTTGCGTTAGGATGTCGGACAAAGCGGCGAGAAGCGGCGAGAAGGGAAAGGAAACGTAGGAAAAAGAGTGGACGCTCCTGACCGTCGAGACGCTCGATATCGAACGAGATGGAAGCGAGATGGAAAAACTCTTCGTCGTCTCCTTTTCCGCTCGTCGCGACGTAACGTAACGTACGGCTGCACGACGGGATTACGGAATACCTTTCGCGGACGCGCATCGCCACGAACGTCGATGACAACGGTGATATTAGTAAAAAACAGTAACGGAAACATCGATACGAGCGTATATAGGGTCGCGTTAAATAACGATAAGTGCGCGCGGTGCGGTCGACCGCCCGCGCCATGTAAAATGGCGAGACACGAGGGCCTCGAGGAAATATCGGCGAGATGCTACGTCTCTAGAAAACTGAGGAAAAGGACGATCGCGAGGTCGCGATTTTATCCAAACAGAATAGTCGAACAGGACGCGCGCGTGCCGGCGCGGCGCGGCGCGTTCCCGTTATCGTCGCGTTCGCGACCGCGGCCGCGGCCGCGGCCGAAACCGAAAAACGTGCGCCTTTCAAACGCAACGGGCTCTCCTCCGGTCGCTTCCGCGTCGCTTCCGTCTCGTTCGCTGATCGCTCTCCTCGTCCCTCGAGCCAGTCGAGCCTCGAAGCGGAGTTTTTCCGTCGCGAGCGGGGCCGAGCGGGCGTGCGGGCGTGTTCCTGCCTGCCGCTGCCGAGTGCCGAGGAGAGAATCTCATCGCTGGGCGCGTTGCAGTTCGCCGCATGACATAATTTTTTTCCGCGCTATCGTCACCTTTCACTCCACGAGCTCTCTCGGCCGTAGCCTGCCAGGGTTCTCCCGTGCACGTCGGTCGGATCTGTTTGCCCCAACGCGAAACCTTTCGCGATCTTCCCATTCCCACCTGAGCTCGGAGCATCCACCCGAGTCCCGAGTCCCGAGTCGCCCGAATGGACGGACTCGTCCGTCGTCGGTTTTATGCCACCATTAGAAACTATTTGCGCCACCATCTTGTTTCCGTATATAAACGAGGAAAAACTCCGACGACTCCGGAAACTGCTTTTTCTTCCTACGACTAGCGTGGGCGACGCAAATATTCGAACAGATCCGCGAGAGACGCATGTTTTTTGGCTCGCGCGCGCGACGCGACCGAGACCGCGACGTAGAAACGTGGAGACGTGGAAATATCGTCCGCGTGAGAACGTTTTGCAGAAAAATGCAAAAACGTAGACGTTTAAGTACCTAATGACGAAGCGCTTAACGGTTAAACCCTACGTGCATATATATCGATCGCATGGCATCTGCCGCCCGATATACATAGAGTTAAGAGCTTAAAGTTCATCTTTTCCTTCTTCCTTCCTAAAACATGCTTTTCGCCTCTGACCAAATTTCTCCTCGTCCGCGACCGCGACATTTTGGCATTCACTTCCGCGTGCTTCGCCTCGCGTCGCGTCGCGACGCGAATTTTGAGCGACAAGTGCATTGAGATAGGTGGCAATCTTTAATACGCGACAGTAAAGATCGTGAGGAAGTACGTCTAGGCGAAAACGTAGCCGCACGAAGGTGAAATGATAACGCGCGCGCGCGTATACCGCGATGTCCGGACGTCGTTCTCTCTGGCAGGTGTAAGCCTGCCTGCCTGCCCGTCAAAACCTAGCGTCAAGGCGCCGCAAACTCTCGAATACGTATTGATTTTTACCTACGCCGGCTAATCGATACCTAATAATTATCCCGGCTGTAGTCGATTGTTTATTACTTTATTTTATTCTCTCTCTCTCTCTCCCTCTCTCTCCATTTGCTGAAACTTTGCAAGTTGTCTCTACGACGTTTCTTCTTACTTCGTTCCGATACGACCGATTTATGAGTGATTCTGCATAATTTACGACCGCGATGCATTGTTGTTTTATCTAATCTCTAATCGTTTAATTTTAACGCGTCATATCGATGGAAAACTCGGAGCTCGGAGCTGCTTTGTTTATTGCTTCCAATACGTGCATGAACAAGTGTAACGTGATGTGGGGAACGTTCGTCCAAGATGTCCAAGACGTTAGTGCGCAGTGTTGGCTATTTTTTGAGTAATCTTTATCAGCAATAGCGTTCTATATTGATAAAGGCTGAACGAGCAAATAAGTAAAATCCATTAATCGCGCATTTTGTACGAAAAAACACATTTTTTCGAGTTTGGTTTCATCCTGCGACACCGACACCTGCACGGCTTCTCAAACCGTTTAATGAGCCTCGAAATATTCCGATCAAGTGTCTCTTTCTTCTCTGTCGCCCGAGAGAACAGGGAATGACGCATATATGTGGCTGAAACTGCTGAAAGTAACGAGGTAAACTGCCATGCCGCGCCGTGGCAAGTTTACTTACATTGCACTTAGAACGTCCCAAAACGCGATCGTTACAAGTGCGAAAGGGATACAGTAAAGTAAAGTTTCCTCTATCGCGGATCCTCCCAAAAAGAATCGATAGAGGCATTATTTGCGGCGTCACGTCTGAACCGTCTGAACTAGTCTAAAGTTGGGCGCGGGGCGCGGGGCTCTCGGAGGGGAGGGAGGGGCCAGGAGGCGAGGGCATCGTACATCGTATATATCTGCATACTCGTGCATTATGACTATGGACATAAAAAATACAAAATTGTTTTTTTTTTTCTTCGTTCATCTAATATACATATATGATATAATCTGTTACTCGTTTTACATTTGACTCTTTACGTTGACGTTGCACGCTTCGAGTCCCAGCGTGCAAAACAAAAACTCGACTACGCCTACTTAATTAAAATTTTCTAAATTTTATTCACCATCTGTCTATACTTGACTTGCTTTCGGAGTATACGTCGCCCAATTCAATTGACAAATGAAAGAATCGTAATAAATTTTCCTACTGCGTGGAACGTCACCGAAAATCTGCGCTCCGCTGAATTTTGGTCCAACCAACTTGCACGGACGTTACGCTACGCACGATGAAGGAGCACGACGATGAAGGCAGCCTCTAACGCTTTCTAGAGCCTAGACGCCTAGAGGCTGATATTTGGCCGAGAGCACGCCGCCATTATGGAAGTTGTGTGTCGTAGCCGTCGTTACACACGGGCGTTGGACGCTTGCTGCTTAATTAGGCCTGTTAATTAAGCCTTTTACGATAAGTCGTATGTTTGACTTGTCGGAGTCGGAAGAATGAGGAACGTTTATTCTCGAAAAAGTACGTCTCTCCTTGAATCGTCGGCTGCGTTCCGACATACGACTTGGTTAGTGTAGAACCGATCAACGAAACTTGGTCGCGCATACAATTTGTTGCAGCGAACTTCGATATTAATATTAAATTCTTTAAATTTGGAAATCGACTTTTCTCTGTGCAACCATCCAAATGTTTCCAAGTCCTCGTAACACTTTATCGATTGTTTCGTTTCGTTGTTTCATTACATAATTATACGAGTAGAATCTCTATAAATAGAATATCTATAAATATGAATAACAATCAATGCACGTGCCATCTTGTAAATAAAAAATATGTAGATATACGTAGGTTTTCTACAATTTGTCTGTATAATAATATGTATTATATAGTGTAAAATATTTGTTATATTATATTATATTCAGGATAAAATACTTGGATAGAGTTTGTCAGATCTCAATATATAAACGAGATTAAATCTACACGTTGACATCTTTACTCCAAATTTAACCTGATGTGTGTACGATGTCTATCGAAGGAAGTTTGTTGAAAACTCACGTATCTTCTTATCCTTGCTATCGAACGTTAGACGTTAGTCGTTAGTTACAGTGAGGTAAGGGCCACGTATACCGCGCCTCTAGTTACGACCCGAAATAGTACCGGATCTCCAGCTCCGTGAATAAGTAATAATCCGCTGTCGATGTCACAAGTACATATAACTATTAATCGACTTTAAATTCAAAATATTTTTCTAAACTTAAACTTTATATGTACAAGTGAGTGAGGAGGGAGAGAGGGGAACCGAGAGAATTTTTATCCTTTATTCCAAATTTATGTCCAAATAAAACTATCAAATCAAACTTCTTTTTGTAGATATTCATTAACGTTATGGTTTGTGTTGCAGAACTGGCAGCCACCATTTGCCGTGGACGTGGACAAATTCAAATTTGTTCCGAGAATACAAAGGTTAAACGAATTAGAAGCCAAGACCAGGATAAAGCTTAATTTCTTAGATCAAATCGCAAAGTTTTGGGAGCTTCAAGGTTCCTCCTTGAAAATTCCGCTGGTAGAACGCAAGGCATTAGACTTGTATTCCCTACATAAAATAGTCACAGACGAAGGTAAATTTTATTTCTATATTTTATTTATCGCACACTTTATACGTTTACAGTTTTAATTTCTACGCGTTATATTTGCAGGTGGCATAGAAACTGTGACCAAGGAAAGAAGATGGGCAAAAATTGCCAATAAACTGGGCTATCCATCCGGACGAAGCGTAGGCAGCATATTGAAAAATCACTACGAGAGAATTTTATATCCCTTTGACGTTTTCAAGCAAGGAAAGACATTGTCAGATATTGTAAGTCAAATTTTGGCCCGCGGGAAATTATTCATTGTCACGTTCATATCACGTTAACATTCTCGTGAAATTAATTGTTTTTAATTTAATTATAATTTATTTAAACTAGTAATAATTATGCGATTATGTTTTGTAGTCACGTGCAAACTAATTTTTCGTTTGGTTTATATAGAAAATGGAGCCAGATTCGGACGCGAATGAGAAGAGGGATCGCGATTATAAGCCGCATGGCATAATATCTCGACAGCAAATTAAACCGCCAAATGAAAAATTCTCGCGGCGATCTAAGCGATTTTCCGGGCAAGAAGAGAAGCAAGATGCATCGATTAAACAGGAAGACTGCAAGGAGGAATGCGATTCGGACAATGAATGCAAGGATAAGATTAAAAACAGGCTCAGTTGCGATACGGATAAAAGCAAAGAACTTAAAAAATTACAATTTTACGGACCAGGCCCGAAAATGGCTGGCTTTAATACCAAAGAGGGAAAGAAATCTAACAAAACGCGTGGTTTGAAACTTGTTTACGATTTTGATCCTGTAAGTTTACGTTGACAATCTATTTATGTTATATAAATTTATAACACTTAACAATAAGAAATAGTATATAATTCAATAACTATATACTATGATAATTTAATTTTTTTATCTTTTCCTCCGTTCTCATTTAGTTGGCCAAATATATTTGTCACAATTGCGGGAGAGGTGACAATGAAGAAAACATGCTGTTGTGCGATGGATGTGATGACAGCTATCACACATTTTGCCTTATGCCACCATTGACGGAAATACCAAAGGGTGACTGGCGATGTCCCAAGTGCGTCGCCGAGGAGGTCTCGAAGCCAATGGAGGCGTTCGGCTTCGAACAAGCGCAGAGAGAGTACACGCTGCAGCAATTCGGAGAAATGGCTGATCAGTTCAAGAGCGACTACTTTAATATGCCTGTGCATGTGAGTCATCGCTGGCCATTACGAGAGATGCACACTCGTATATATATGTATATTTTTATCTTTGTTATATATTTAATAATTTTTTGTCTGTAGATGGTTCCAACATCACTAGTGGAAAAAGAGTTCTGGCGAATAGTCTCGTCCATCGACGAAGACGTGACTGTAGAATACGGCGCCGACTTGCACACGATGGATCATGGATCCGGATTTCCAACCAAGACCAGCGTTAATTTATTCACTTGCGATCAAGAATATGCCGAATCTTCGTGGAATTTGAATAATTTGCCAGTTTTACGTGGAAGCATCCTGGGTCACATTAATGCTGATATTAGTGGCATGAAAGTTCCTTGGATGTATGTCGGCATGTGCTTCGCGACATTCTGTTGGCACAATGAGGATCATTGGAGTTATTCCATTAATTATCTGCATTGGGGCGAACCAAAGACATGGTATGGCGTACCGGGTTCTCAGGCGGAACGTTTCGAGAAATCCATGAAGTCCGCCGCACCGGAACTGTTTCACAGTCAGCCCGATTTGTTGCATCAACTTGTTACCATTATGAACCCAAATATATTAATAAGCGAAGGTATGCCGTACATAGTGTTCACATACATTAAAAAACGAATACATTTCTATATATGTATAATTAAAAATATATAACAAATTTATAAAGATGATTTATCGTTGAAAAGAAAAGATCAGGAAACTTGTAAGATTTGTTTCTTCTAACTCAGATTATCTGAAATTTATCTAGTTTGCAACTGCAACATTTTTTTAAAATTTATTATTTTACATTTATTTTTATGGTTGATATAATTTTGTAATTGTTTAACAGGAGTACCGGTATTTAGAACAGATCAGCACGCAGGTGAATTTGTCGTGACATTTCCAAGAGCGTACCACGCAGGCTTTAATCAGGGTTACAATTTTGCAGAAGCTGTCAATTTTGCACCAGCAGATTGGGTATGTAAATCGTGGTACACTCGAATTCGTTTAGATCCGAATAAAATAGACGCGCGTGCGGTATTAGGACATTCGACAATTTAAATTATACCTTACACATACTCGAGTAGTAATACTAAAATAATTGTTTTTCTTATCAGCTTAAGATCGGACGGGAATGCATCACGCATTATTCAAATTTAAGAAGATTCTGTGTATTTTCTCACGATGAGCTAGTTTGTAAAATGTCATTGGATCCAGATACGTTAGATATCGGAGTCGCAACCGCGACGTATCACGACATGTTGCAAATGGTGGAGGATGAGAAAAAATTGCGGAAAAACTTACTAGAATGGGTAAGTCTATATATCAATATTTAATACTATATATTAGATTTCTTAATACGAACAACTTGTAGCATCTTATGACGCAATCTTTTAATGAGAATTTAAGATTTTAATTACTAATTAATTACCATTTGTCATCTCTAAATATTTAATGTTTTTTATATCAATTGTTTTACAACGAACCTAGTTTTGTTTTACTCTTTAACTGCTGCTGTACATTATTTATTCGTTGATACCCGAAATGTCGAATATTTTATATCTCAAGATTTAGGAAAGATGTTCCATATTCGTATCGCGTTTCGATATTCGTAGTACTTTCTTATTTCAAAATCGTCTTAAGATGCTAATGCGGCTCTGTTGCGATTGGTATATAACATCTTAAGCTTCCCGGGTATTCGCCGCTTGTCTGTTCTTGTTTGATAACATCAAAAAGCAAGAAATGACACGTTGAGAATTCTTGCGTGTCATTTCCAAATAAAAAGATATTTGCATGAAATAATACTTCGGCACAGTTTGAAAATACTCCGAGGTCTATCCCTTTCCCTTGACACTTGACAGTCAATAAACAGCCGTAAAATGAATGTAATACGAAGCCTAGTCATGTGCTTGCGCATAAGCCTGTATGACTAGGCTTCGTATTACATTCATTTTACGGCTGTTTATCGACTGTCAAGTGTCAAGGGAAAGAGATAGACCTCGGAGTATTTTTGAAGTGTGTTGAAGTATTATTTTATGCAAATATCTTTTTATTTGGAAATTGCACGCAAGAATTTTCAACGTTTCTCGCTTCTGACGTCATCAAATAAGGAGTACGGCGAGTATTCAGAAGCCTTAAAGGGCCTAAGCAGAATGCTGATTTGTAATTTTAAGACAATGTTTTGTGCTTTAAATCTTTGTTTTTAGTAACCCACAATACTGTCTTGTGCTTTAAAACTAACGTTTTAAACGTGTGTACGAAGTGTCAATATTTGTGAGACTTGAGACACAAGACAGTATTGTGCGTTATGAAAAATAAAGATTTAAAAAGCATAAAACATTATCTTAAATTTCTATAAGACAGTCATTCTGCTCAGGCCCTAAGATTGTACCTAAGACGGTTTTAAATATAATATAAGATCCGACTACGAATACCAGGGCCGATACGGTCTTGTTTCCAATGGAAAAGATCTAATGTGTGAACACTGGCAATACCGTTGTGGAAGGTCAATATATTTAGGCCAAGTAGTACGTCGTTACGTGCCAACAGCGCTGAGCGCGCTGGCGGCTGACGCACATGCGCGCGCACACGCGCACACACACGAATACGAGCACACAGCACACATACGCACACGCGGGCCGCGCGGCGCGGCAAAATTCGTATATATATGCACTCGCGGTATCCTGGTATCGTCGTCAACGACGTCAACCATTTGGAGCTGGCAGGACAATCTGTCCACGTTATAAACGTAATTAGTGTCGCCACGTATTTTCATTATTGCCGATTCCGTCGAACCTGCTGTTATCGTTGCGTTCTCGTGGCCGAAATAATTCGCGTAATCGTGACCGTCAGCCTTGACTGACTTTTATTCGCTGCACCTTTATTCTAGTTATGTAACTTACATATAGGTGAGTAAAGAGGTTATGTTTTCGAAGCCTTGTGCCATGATGCTAAACTAAACGCGCAGCGTTTGGTCTTCTCGCGTTCTCGCGGCTGTTTCGCAGGACTTGCCTGGAAGTGCGTATTTACGCGCCAAATCCTCGGGGCGGTGCGTCACGTTGATCGCGTGAACCAGCGTGAACGCGTCCATTCCCGAATCCCGCCATACCGCGTTACGTTCGCCCTCCGCAGATGGATACGTATGCGTCAGTGAAATACAATTTTCAATTCGATATCGCTATTCTAGATTTAATGATTTATGTCATATCAAGTGTTTCATTAAAAAGTCGCTAAGACACGAGAGACAGATTTAGTGTATTTGTGGATAACACATCTGGATAACTTGGTCTGTTCAGGGTGTGACGGAGGCGGAACGTGAGGCTTTCGAGCTTCTACCAGACGATGAGAGACAGTGCGAAGCATGCAAGACTACCTGTTTCCTGAGTGCAGTTACATGTTCGTGCCACAGCTCGCAGTTAGTTTGTCTGAGACACTTTGCTGAGTTGTGTACCTGTCCACCAGAGAAGCATACGTTGCGTTATCGATATACGTTGGACGAGCTACCGATCATGTTGCAAAAATTAAAACTGAAGGCTGAGTCGTTTGACTCGTGGGTGACCAAAGTGAAGGAAGCGATGGTTCCTAAAAATGACAAAATTGAATTAACCGAGTTGAAAGAACTTTTGAACGAAGCTGAAAACAAAAAGTTTCCCGAGAGCGAATTACTGACGGCTTTAACGACCGCTGTGCAAGATGCTGAGAAATGCGCGAGCGTTGCGCAACAGCTATTAAACAACAAACAGCGTACGAGGTTGGTACAAGCGTAAGATTTTATTGCGGCTTCTGTATTGTGATTCATATGATTTTATTTGCTTTTACACAATTCTCATTTGTATAGGACTAGACAAACGGTCGATACCGCTAAGTATAAGCTCACTGTGGAAGAATTAACACTTTTCTATAAGGAATTAACCAACCTGTGCTGTGAGCTTAAGGAATCGGATGGCGTAAAATTTATACTCGATCAAGTATTACAGTTTCAAAAGGATGCGGCAGAATTGGAGAAAGACGAGAAATGCGATGTTGAGAAATTGAAGAAATGCATCGATTTTGGTGATTCTATTTGCATCGAATTACCCCAACTAGTACGATTGAAACAAGTATGTAACCACACAGACGTATGTTTATTTTTAAAAGTAGATATTTTGTTTCACTAAAATATTTTATTTTACAGAAATTGGCACAGATACAGTGGCTAGAAGAAGTAAAATCCCTCCAAGATGATCCGAAATCTATTAGTCGCGAAGAGCTTGCCAAATTGATCGAGAAAGGCATGACGATACCGCCTCATGTCAAGATCGAAGATAGATTGTCAGAATTGCACGCGTTAACGAAGGCGATCGATAAGTGGGAAGAGAAGGCCAAAGTGTTTCTCAACACCAAAAATAGACGAACTATCGTGGCTGTGGAAGAGTTTATTCGCGAGGCTGATAAGGTTGAGGCATATTTGCCGAGTTTGGATACTCTTCAAGATATTCTGAACAAAGCGAAGACGTGGACGAAACTGATCGACGATATACGAGCGAGAGAGAACTTTCCGTATTACGATACCTTGGACGATTTGTTAAGGAAAGGAAGAAACATCCCTTTGCATCTAAATGACCTTCCGACGCTGGAATCTACGCTTTCACAGGCGAAAGGATGGAAAGAAAGGACCGCGAGAACATTTCTGAGGAAGAACTCGCACTATACGCTGATGGAAGCTCTATCGCCGCGAATCGGCGTCGGTGTACAGGCAATGAAAACTAAGAAGAATAAAGGCGACGAATCCATAGGCGCCGTTTATGTCTGTGATACAAAATTGGACGATTCTAGCAACTCGGCGAACGTGGTAGCTGCCTTCAAGCTGGCAGAACAGCGCGAAATGGAGGCTATGAGAAGCTTGAGAGAGAGAAATTTGATGAAGATGAAAGTTGAAGTAGAAGATTCCAAGTATTGCGTTTGCCGGCGACCAAGATTCGGCATTATGCTCCAGTGCGAGCTTTGCAAGGATTGGTTCCACAGTAAGTACAACAATTTAAATAACCAAAGATAGTTATTTTATATTGTCTCGTTATGTGTGTACATATATGTGTGAACTTTTATTTCACAGCAAACTGTGTGCCTCTGTCTAAGACATCATACAAAGGTAAACCACCAGGGCCGAGGGACATGAAGTTTTTGTGTCCGTGCTGTCTACGTTCTCGACGACCTCGTCTGGAAACTATACTGGCTCTCTTAGTGAGCCTTCAGAAAATTCCGATCCGATTGCCAGAGGGAGAAGCGTTGCAGTGCTTAACGGAACGCGCGATGAATTGGCAGGTAGTTATTCTCATCAAATATGTTATAACATCATCTAAATAAGTAAATGGTGTCTTTAACTAAATGTATATTAATTAGGATCGAGCGAGGAAAGCTTTGTCTACCGACGAAGTCTCATCGATACTGACGAAACTTTCTGTAATGTCGCAAAAGTTAGTAGAAGCTGCAGCGAGAGAGAAAACGGAAAAAATTATCAGCAGCGAGTTGAAAAAGGCAGCGAATAATCCTGAATTGCATCAAAGAGTGCAGGCTATCGCGCCACTTAGCGGAGTGCATTCGGATGATAGCACGCTTAGCACTGCTGTGAGTACTGATTGCGATTTATATATATATTAATTATAAATAATGTTGCTTATAAGTAATAAAACGAAATATATAAATATTTTAAATATTTCAGGATGACGATGACGATATTGTTACCTTGGATGACGAACCAACATGTAGTACTTTCAATAGTAATGAACACGCATATTCATATAGTAAGTTTCTCGAATAGCGATACATATATGCAATGTATTTGAAATATTTAATCGGAAAATAATTGCATTTTATATATTATTATTTCAGTCTCGAAAGTTCGGCGGAAAACTCAATCGAGTGACAGTGAGTCATTCGGTACATTATCTTCAAGTACGAGATCGCGTTTGGAGGAACTTATGATGGAAGGTGACTTGTTAGAAGTCGCATTGGACGAAACACAGCACATTTGGCGCATATTGAGTTACATGAATACTCACAACACCATGCGGAAATACAAGTCGCTCGAGGAAGTCCAAGCGAATATCAATCAGGAGATGAAGGATGTGAAGAAACGGGGTAGGAAGAGGAAATCAGAGGAGTTCGAGTTACTTAAGAAAATCGGGCGACAAAAAGCTGATGAGAAAAATGTGGTTAAACGCAGCAAAAGCGGCGGTCCTATCACTAAGGAAAAAAGACAGAGCAATTCACCGATCCCTGTAAAGCGCGGACCTCGAAAGGTAATTGACTCTCCGGTATTGATTGTGTCTCGAATTAAATCTTTCGTATTAATAAAAATATTAATTTTGTTAGAAATGATAAATTAATGAAGTCAGCAAATTTTCATGGTAAATTTGCATTCCACCTAATTTACACATAATAGCTTTAAATTCATGA
This sequence comes from Temnothorax curvispinosus, assembly GCF_003070985.1. Classification (NCBI taxonomy): domain Eukaryota; kingdom Metazoa; phylum Arthropoda; class Insecta; order Hymenoptera; family Formicidae; genus Temnothorax; species Temnothorax curvispinosus. The sequence goes on from NW_020226889.1 coordinate 54,974, forward strand.
TAAGAGTACTTAATTCTGTTTTGTGAACATCATCGAATAAGTCGATGATTTTTAGGAAGTTTAAATTTGAGACATTTTTTAATGATCTATGACAATCGGTAATTCATAGTTTTGGCGAACGTTGAACAGCTTAATTTCAGTTAAATATGAATTGCAGATGAAACGCAAGAGCGAGGGCGATGAAAGTCCTAGGAAGCGAGGCGGTAATCGCACGAAGAAGACCAAGCAAGAAAGTTCGGACGAAGAGGACGATTGCGCGGCGGTTAACTGCTTACGGCCTAGTGGTAAGGACATTGCCTACAATATATTTGCAACGTGGTTTTAATGATATCTTCTAATAAGCGTTATAAATGTTCTTTCTCTCTCTCTCTATATATATATATAATAAAGATATTTGTCGCAATATATACAATGTGGATATTGTCAGTAATAAACATTATATTGCCAATGATTGTGTACATAAATTTTTTGATCATACAGTGTGTATCAAATATGTTATACGAATTATTTTCATGTATATGATTTAATTTGAGAGTATTTTGATTATACCCTTATTTGTTACTTTTTAAAATTATATTTTTATTTTGTCTATATTTCAACACGTATTTATTTTATTTGTTATTTAGGTAAAGAAGTAGATTGGGTTCAGTGTGACGGTGGCTGCGAAGGTTGGTTCCATATGCATTGTGTCGGATTGGATCGTACAGAAATTGCGGAGGAAGATGATTATATTTGTAGCAACTGTAAAGAAGCCGATAAAAGTGCATCGGTAAGGAAAAAAGTGTTCGGAAAAACATAATGTGTATCGTTTTTTTTTTTTTTTTTTTAATTTTGTAAAACCGACAAGGTTATGTACATTATCGGATTGTGTATATTATCGCCCGCATTTTATATTTTATTTCATAGGTATAATAAATATGCATGTCAGCGAATATATGTAAACGTTCCACATCATGAAATTTTATTCGACAAGGTTTTAGTTTTACGTCTTTGTTGCATTGTTTTGTTATGCACTCGACTATAGTTTTAGAGGCAGTCTTTTTTGTGTTAAACATAGTCGAGATCCGCGCCAGATCCGGCTGAATCATTAGGCCTGGATGCACTTCTTTCCCTTTCTCAGCCCCAGGAGTACCATGGCAGCACCACCGACACAGAAGCGGGTGTCTAGGAAAACGACATTCCTCGTCCTAGGATTCACTAGCCCACTTCGTGTCGTCTGTTAGCTCCGCACGAGGCTCCGGGACGTTTGCGATAATAGCGACTCTCGATCTATGAACTCGCGATGCAAAGTTAACGTTAACCATCGTTTCTCACCGAACTATTGCAGGTCGTACGTTATTCGAATATCGTTTATCAGCGAGCGAGCGAACTTAAGATGCAAAGTATTATAGCATAGTTGAATTACGGTATAGCGATCATACATAGTGAACATTTCTTATAAATTGTGGTTTTCATTTGTATTTTGCAAAGATTATAGATATTTAGATGCTAGTAGCATCGCTAGTCAATCATCGATCCGCATTTATACATCGATCTATGAAAATTTCATTCACAATTAGGGACAGTGCTGCACAATGCACGATATCGAAAAATTATTTCTATGCTTCCATGTACACATACACAATCAACGCACTTACGCGCGTGCGTCTTGGAATTCGATTGTACGAAGATACATACGCTAGTTTTACCTTGACCTACGCACGACTGTGAAAGTATTCGTCTGTGTTGTTTCGTTGGATTGATATTTTTTTTTTTTTTTTTTTTTTTTACGAAAAATTATTGATTTTATTTCACACCAACAGCGGACGAATCACGGATGAACCGTGATGTACGCCTTTATAGTTTTGTAATCGATTTTTCCGTAGAGATGAATGTTATTGCCGGTTTTTTTTTTTTAATCTTATGTAATCGCGCCTTTCACTGTGGATGATACGAGATAGTTTCTACGCGAGATAATTAACGATCTGTGACCACGAGATGCTGCATCATTTGCAGCAATCTTAACAACACGGTCTATAATGCGTGTTATCTTAACTATTAATATTGGTATACCCTGAAATGAGGATATATTACAAGCCGATTAACCCGATGAACGATATTCTCGAAGATGTTGTCGGTTCAACAATGATTTATCCACAACCAATCGTTCCGGAATATGGCGTTACGACGGCGAAGTGTCCGTCGATCTTTTGTATCGGCTTTCAAAACGTCTGTTGGGTGCACAAAGCGACAAGCGAGGATTTCCTTTGCGCCGATCCGATCGTATGTACAGAATAGACTGAGAGATGTGTGTATTATGATTATACATAAATATAGATTATACATATAGGATATTAGAATATATCAGAAGATAGAATAAACATAAGCTATAGTTTGTATAAAATAAAAAGAAACGATTCAGACAAGCAGATAAATTAGCATATCTACTCTGCCTTCCCGAAATAGTAATCTGTAAATATTCTGTTTTTGCACCAGAGGCTATACAACTCTACTGTGTTTTGCGTTTACACTTGTTTATAATTTTTACGACTCTCCTCATCTTATATCTGTTCGTCATCTATGCAATTTTCCAAATTCTTAACCATAGAGCTGCATTTTATCATGTTCCTCTTTTCAAATAATTGTCAAAATTAAGTTACTGAATTATTAAGTACAACAATTTTGTGGATTATTATCACATAACGTGGATAAGATTATTAGTTTGTATTTCAGAGAGTATACAATCAAATAATATTAAGCAGATACGTTATTAGATTGCAAGATTTATTAGAGAAGCATTTTATGAAGACGTTGATTTTTGCGATAAGCCGCGTTGACTTTCCACCAAGAATGCCATTATTCTATATGTAGAACGTCTTATCACAAATTGAGATTGGATATTTGAACGAGCGTTGATTCTGATACGAATTTTCGAAATTCGCTTTATATCAATATCTTTAACTATTATTTCTTTTTTAACTACTATGAAAAGTTTGTGTTTCTTAACTTAACGTAAAAGTTCCATCCAATGCGAAATGTATGCGGAACGCAGAGTGTTTTATATTATAGAGCAAGAACTTTTATCTTAGGCTAAATCGCGAATAAATCGTGAACGAGTCTGAAAGAATTATATATAAATATAATTACTGATAAAAAAATTGAAGAATCTTGAGTTTTGTAGCAAAAACCCGAAAAGATTAAATCAACGACAGCACAGTGTGTTTTAAATAGTTGTATACTTGTTGGATAAACCTTGACGTTTGATGAACGAGCTTTGCTAACGAACACGGAGGATTATTGTTCTAGTATTAATTATAGCCTAAGAGAAACGTTGAAGAATTCGATTGATAGAATTTTATTGTAACACGAATTTATTATAAAACTGACTCTACTGACAAATTCTAGCCACTAGTACATTGTCGGCAATGAGTATGCTACTTTTTATTTAAAACAGGCTGTGAAACAAAGAATCGACGAGTTGTGTATACATATATTTTTGTATAGATCAATAAGATCGAATAATCGGTAATTTCGATTAATGTTGGACGTGACGCAGGTAATATAATCTAACAGATTTCTAATGATAGCATTTTCAAGAACGCTAACATTAGTCGTTGACATTTCGATATCTTTGTCTCATTATTTTTTCTTTCTTAATATAACAATGTATAATATCAATTCAGTTTCGGTACTAGAAAAACGGGACGCAAGATATTTAAAATTAAAATATTTTGTGTTTGACAGTTATACATATTATATTTATCTTTGTTGAGCGTGCATTGTCAATGCGTTACCGTAAAGGGAAATCGGAACGGTATATCGTCTTATGTATTCTAGCTAGATTCTAACTACTGTACTACTGCGTTACCGTGAGATATTTGTATCATTTCAGATTATTAATTACTCGTTAGATACCTAAGGCACAAGTGCCTACATGCCTTTCTATCTAACACCCTATTACGTGCATCGACTTTCTCGTTGTGCGCAAACATCTCGGCAGCATCATTCTCAGCGTAATATGAAATAGTCGTGCAAATTGTGTTAAATTAGCGTAAATTACTCGTGATTATTTAGTCCATTGAATGATGAATGTTACATTTTTACGCAGCTAATAGTTTTGTAAATATACTTTTACCTTGATATGCGCGCACACACATGCATAAACACAACGAAATTCTTTTCTAAATAGTGGGGATAATATTTTTGCAGAATTAATACTCGAAGCAGTTTTTGAGAGAAGTGACATTTTCACGGATTAGAATTTTCATTACTGGGATAGGATTTTTCATACTTAGCGTAGTCTTTTTTTTCTAATATAGATTATTATATAATTAAAGCTGCGATCTTCTCCGCAGCAGGTAAATATTACGAATGATTCTGGTATTCTGTTGTGAATTTATTATATTCTCGAGCGCCTCTACAGTTTTACCGTAATTTATCTTGAAACCTTTTGACCAGGGCGTGTATAATTTACTCGCCATCGAATAATTGTATAAAGCGAAACATTTCTGTAACTTCTGAAGGCTAACTTAATATGTATAGCGATAAAGATATATCATCACTTTGCAATAGGACCTTATTTGAGGCGAAGCCCCGCTCCTTTCGATAAGAAAGCGATTTACTTCTTGTTGCATATATTATCGTAGATGTATCTATGAATAAATCACTTGACGTCAAAGAAGCCGTTATCTAATTCTCGTAGTATTTTATGTGCTTTTAAGTTTGATATTATCCGATAATCCGATTAGATTCTTGATGTGACTGTTTCATATTTGCTCTTAATATCCGATATTGGTCTCTGTTATGTCTTATCTCACTGTTCTCGCCTCTCACCGTTATACTTTTAATAGCCGCAAAATTATGAACTTAGTTCAATTTCTTAAAATCTTGTTAATTATATATATTAGTAAAAAAATTATTAAATTACAAAATTATGTATAGTGGCGAAAAAAATTAAGTTTGTCACGTAACGAGGATCTAGTACAATTAAGTTTTATATATTTTTTAAATCTTTATGTAAGCTTTGTCTTTGCGCCATAGAATACTTGTTTATATTTTTGTATTATTGTATTATTCTAACGCGTAAACGTTCTCGGAAAAACTTGAAAAATTATCTCGGGAGATGAAACCTCTCTGGGGAGTCCGGGACGGTTTATCTCTCTCTCTCCCTCTCTCTCTCTCCATCCCCCGCGAGGTAACATTATTTAGAAGGGGTAGATGTCGATGACCGTAGAAGCATATTCAACGTGGTGGGAGAGATAGAATGTCAATAAAAGTCGAGGGAGACGTGAATTTCTGGCTCAATGTGACTACACGTTCTGAAAGTGGAAAACGGAAAGGGCGCTCGAGCGATATCATGCAAGCATGTACTCTTTTATGCGAGTCATTTAACAATCTTGCATAATTTAGATAATGAAAATATTGAAAACATATTTCTTTTTATCTACGATTTATTTTCTCATATAATTTAATGGAGATAAACGCGATAACGAGTATTTCTTCGTTGTAATGAGAATCGTAAAACAAAACGATCGAGCCAAACCGTTTTCGCGAGTCGCGAGTTGCGATGATGCGTTTCGATATCATGATTGGGGACGGGAGTATCGGGACTCGAGACAGCAGCTGACCTCAACGACGATATAGGAATGAGTCAACTTGTATTTTTTCGAACCCAACGTATATTACTTGGTGAAAAATAAGTCATCGTCATGGCGGTCTCGCGTTTTGCATCCGAATGAAATGTATTACAATATTACCGTGAATTCGTTGTTCCGGTTGTCCGTGCATGATTTTAGCCGAGCCTCTTATAAGATAAGGTCATGGTTCTTACAAGATAAATCATAAATTATTACAGTAAACTAATTACGTTATACAAAGATAGCAAATTAATTATACGAATTATATAAGGTATATATCAATAATAGTATTAATTTTATAATTATAAAAACATGTCACGTATGTAATATTTATATAAAATGACAAAACGTTGCATATTTATGTTAATTTTCATATATATGTCGGACGTTTTAAGTTTCGTTTAAAGTAAAATATAATTGTATTTTGTGATTTCATATTTTTATTTCTAAGGATAATTATAATAGATATAAAGTTAAGAGCGAGAGCCGGGATAAGCGTCTTTCAATAAAGAAAAATTGTTCGAATTATTAGGCATATTATATAAGAGATAGTGCGGTCGGTGCGGTGTAAATCCGATTCAAATTCCGCGCTTTCCAAGAAATTGTAATTTATTAAATCAAACTGAAGTGAGTTGTAAGTCGCAACCATGCAGTAGTCAGCTCGTTCAGCTCGTGCTACAGTGATTGAATAGTGCACAAGTTAAAAATGCTGCAAATAATTCGGTAATTGATCTTTAAATATATTTATTAAATGGAATTCGGTACACGCATACACATACACTCGAGGTCGCGGGACCAGCGTGTATCACACGGATCAAACTCGGTGCGTTCAGCCGATACTCCGCTAGCCTAGCAATTGTGAGCAGTCGCTCGTTTCCTCTCCTTTTAATCTATTGGGTCAAAGGAGAGGAAACGAGCGAAAACGAGCGACTGCTCACGATTGCTAGGCTAGCGGAGTATCGGCTGAACGCACCCACTGTCCTAGTGTCTAGTGTCATCCTGTCGCCGCCCGATCGCCGGATGCCGAGCCGGCCGAGCGTCGAGCGCCGAGCGCTTCGAGTGTTTTCGCGCGTTTTCGGCAACGATCGGTCCGCTGGCGCGCGCGGCGCGCGGCGCGCGGTGTTTGGAGACTTCGGAGCTCGGAGCATTGGAGCTGGAGCGCACCGCTCGCGTCTCGCGCCGCGCGCAGCGCGCAGTCCTAGCTGCGACTCCGATCGTGTCGGGTGACTCGTGACTCGGGTGTTGTCGTGCGTTTGACACTGGCAGGTTGACACTGTGGAGCTCCAAAAACGCTTTTGCCGAAACTGAGCGGCCGAGCCGTCGTTTCTGGTCGGTATCGAGCGTATCGAGCATTCGAGTATCGCGCGTTCGCGACACGCGTCGCCCGCGCAAAGACATCGAGTGAGAAAATCGTCTCGGTTCCTCGGTTGACCGTTGACGGTTGAGTGCCGTGTCGCGCGTCGCACGTTGCACGTTGCGCGCCGCATTGTGTACCGCGTACACGCGAGTCATCGAGCCGAGAAGGACGGACGATTCGAAAGAGGAAAGGAGAGAGGGCGAGAGGGCGAGAGGGAGTGAACCGAAGGGCGTCTGGGCGTGAGCGACGGAGAAGCAGCGACCGGGTGCTGACACTGCTGACTGCTGACTGCCGCGGCCGGAGCGGAGAAAGGAAAGGCGGAAGGATTATATATTCGGACAACATGGCCACCGCGATCGACGACCGGCAGGAATTGTTGGAGCAATTCCGAGCGGTGAGTGACACAGGGTGTTTCGTGCCTTTACGTAACGTGTAATTCGGCTCTCCTTGCATTGGGGAGGTGGGGAAGGTGTCAGGTAGTGGATTTTCCCCGCTTTCCCGCGCGCCGCGGCGCCGGCTATACACACGGCTGTCGCGTGCTCGCGGTTTCTTATCGATCGCCGGCGGTTTTTTTATCATCGTGGAAGCCCACCCTCGTGCCGCGACAGCGACGTCGCGCCGGCCCAGGTGCCGGGTGCCGGGTGTCGACACCTCCTGCTTCCCGTCGGCGTCGCCCTGCGCAGCCCGTAACCGTAACCAGGCTTGCGCTCCGAAATATCGCCTTAGGCTCTAAATTCTGTCTCGCTTAACGTCGTTTAAAAGTCATTCCAAAACTCGATCGTATATGATACATATATTCGCTCCGGGTGATAAACCGAAGCTTACAAATCTCGGAATTTTCGGATAAATGTGTATATAATTTAAGATCCTCGATTCAGATTCGTATTAGTTTAAAATTATATCTGGGCCATATTGAATTATACGTGTTAATAATTATATGAAATTAATCAATCTGATTTATCGCGGAATGTAATATGTGGACAAAGCACTACACGATTCTACAAAAATTTCAATATCGTTTGACGGTCGAAATATCCTAGGAGATATAGCTCCGAGATTTCCCTCTCGATTTTACTATACTTTTACTACAACCTTAGGCCGCGGTCGGAGCAAATAACGAGAAACGGACGAATGTAACGCCCTGCGTTTGTCCCGATTGTTGTGGTATGCGAGAACCGTTCAATGGGAAGTTAATGTTAAGCGTTTCGAACCGGTCCGCGGGCCGCGGTCGGATGCCGAACATTCGAAACGAGTAATCGCGATCGCCAAGGAACACCGATGACCTCTTCACGGTCTTCGCTTCTCCTTTTGGAGTCGGGAGCTGGCCATATGCCGCAGCCATATGCCTTACAGCACGTGCACGTAAGCAACGGATTAAGCACGTTATACACCCTCGTTATATCGCTCCTCGTGTTTCTTTCTCATATACCTATTTGCCCGATTTGCCATCGATCGCTATGATCGAGAAAGCCCAGCGTTGCCCAGACTCATTATCATGGATTTTGCGTCGAAGAATCTGATCGGTTGTTAAATGTGAAATATTAATTATTTCTCTACGTACACGATTAAAGAACACGATTTATCGAAATTTTCATTTTTTGCTTTTACGATATTATCCATCGAACGATTATTTAACCGCGATTGGGCTTACGAGCAGATCAGATCTCTTTAAATGTTGTTTAAAGTTCGTTTACATCTGGTGCAGTCTGGCGCAGCGATTTGTAGAACAAGTTTGATCGATGCATCACTTCTCTCGCCCACGCATCTCTGGGCATGATGCAGTTAAGCTAAGTACATATAGCACAGATAAAATATTTTCAAACATTGATAACAGCCTACACGCTACTTGCTTGTTCAATAATATTATTCTTTGCGCGCTATTAGCGATTGCAAATATAGAATGCGGTGATTTGATAACAGGAACAACGTTGTTACCTTATCGAGATGTTGAGATAATAACATCATTATACAATCATTAACAATTTCACGGGTATACATCTCTGAAAATTATTATCAATAATCTTCTATTTAAAAAAGGCCAAGACTTTTCCTATTTTATTTTATGATTTTACAAACTAATCTATATAAAATAATATGCAAATTAAAATTTATCGTATGTAATAGTTATCTTAATCAGAAATCGAGATCCGTTTGCATTATTAAATACATAGACATCGTATTTGTAAAGAGTGTACGTAATATAATAAACATAAATAGTTAAGAACGCGCGTTTCGAAACTTTTTTCAATCGCAGCATCGTTTTACACGTGTTCATTCTTCAGACTAATTCATACTTAGTCCTTCAGCACGTGAATCATCAACTGTTCCGAGTTTTGATCACATTTTATCTCGCATGTAGACAAATTAGATAAACCGCAGATCTGTTTGCCCCGGCTTTTAGAAGTGCAATCAGCCTCGTTGCCGCGCGATTGCACTTTGCTCTCCGCGACAGACTTTTCACGGTTGGTCGATCGGCTGTGAATGTGCAGCGGCTCGTTTCCGAGTTCCGAGATCGTTTTTTCTCTCGCCTCCGCGACTCCGATCGTTCGAAAGGTGACCTGACTTTCGATATAACTCATTAACCCTTTGTGGTCCGATATCAATATCGATAATATCGGAAAATAATCCAATATTAAATATATTCTATTTTTTATTTTAATATTACTTTTTTCTACGTAATATTTTCTCGGAATATTCAGCAAACATTAATCCCGATTTAAATTAATACTTTACAACATTTTCAATAATAATTCAATAAAATGCGAAAAAGTCGAATTACTATTTTTATCAATTAATTTATAATTTTAATTTTTGCAAGGTTCATATTTATTATTATTTACCTGATTTCCTTTTGCGCAGTTTGTGACGATAATCAAGTTTCATCGACAAAAGACTGATCTTGGTGATACTTTCGTGATATAAAGCGCGTTTGTTTTATTTTTTTACATGTCTCGAATCGAATAATAAAATTTCGAAAGAGTATGATGAGGGTTGTCTTGAAAACAATGGCCTTACGCTAGTACGAGCGAGATAGTACAATTACTCCCTTCCGCCGCGCGCTGGTTATATATCGTCGAGAAAGTCTTCAATTATCTTATTGATCGTGTTACTGGTGTGCGAGAGACGCAACCCCTTCCTACATCCCGCGTCGTCGCGAAACTGTATGCGAACGATGAGTAAGAGCACATCAAGTCCGCCACCCCTGTGGCACGACGCTGAATCATCGGGCACTCTGCACTTTAAAGTCCCGATAAAATACGCACCGCTCGCGCTCGCGTTCGCGGGGTGGTAGAGATAATTCTTTTTTGCGCGATAAACACTCCTCGATAAGACCAAATGGCTCATAACTGTTAATTTTATTGCTTCTCATATGCATCATTTGTCGCACTATCTAATATTTGTTAGTTTCACCTACTTATATACGCTTGCTGTCATTACTCTTTATATCTGACGCAATTTCTTATCTTAAGATTGAAGATGTCCATGTCAAATGTCCTTTTTTTTATTTGTTTTAAGGGTCTCTTTTTTCTTAAATTATATTTATCATAAATATTTTATGTCTATTGTTAAACACTTTCTTTGAGCAATAAAATTCTACTGTAATTTTGCGAATTAAGTAGCCGTAGTTAATAAATTGCGCATCAAGGTAAAGTAAGAGTAAATTGTAACGAGTGCAATTAGAATAACACACGAGTCTCTCTTTAAAATTTCGTTTTCTGCTTAAAGCTCGGTTGAATAAAAAGATAAAAGTGCCATGCATAAAAGTGACATTTCTATGCGCGGCACGCGTCGGTGCTTTTCCAAAGGATTATCTATACTATACCACCCTCTCGCAACATCGCTCTTCTGATGGGGTGACTCTCAACCCTTACGCATTTGAACGTGCATAATCTACGTCAGCGTATACACGTGAGATATGCGTATTCATATATTAGAATAGGGAGACCGAAATATACATACATTAGAAAACTGTTTTGTAAATGAGTAAAGGAGCATATATTAGCGATCTTTAATTGATGAAATCAGACAAGTGTGATACACCGCGATGGCGGATATTCCCATGAATATAGGAGATATATGGAAGGTCCCATTTTTATATTTTTTACACTGCTATTGCTATTAGATTCTTCGATATTAAATTGAAATGGTCTGGAGATTGACTGTATAGTTTAGCGTTTTTAATGCTTCCAATTTTTTGATGATTAAACTTTAAATAAAATTTTTCTATTAAAATTTATTTAATAAAAAAAATTAATAACAGAAATTCTGCTGCCACAGTACACTTTGAAAATTTTATTCTACATACATAGCTCTATACGGTTTCTAATATTTAATATTTTTGTAATTGAATTTTTAATTAAATTTTTATTAAAGTAATTGTAAAAGGATCTGTCATCCGACATTTATAATATTCTATAATATTTTTGAAATAACACTTTTTGGATATTATTGGAAATAAAACGATGCAATTAAAGGAGCCAGGCCATGGAATAAGCGAAAGTGTGTGCGTGAAATTGAGCTCTCGTTTCTCACGTTTCACTCGTATTTCCTATCCGTCATTCGATTCCGGAATTTCGCGCTTTATTTGCCAGCGAAGGCAGTTCACCGTGTCGACGTAACGAATTTTTTCATGTCGCGCTATTTTAGCTGACGTAGTAATATGCAAAGAATCAACGTTCCTTAACTTCGTGATATAGTCACAAAAATCAAATTCGTTTATTTATTCCTTTTCCTTCTATTCATTCCTAGTATTAATGATTAATGTATTAATGTAGAAAAAATGTGCAGTTGTGTGACATGTATGTATGATATTGTGATTTCGTACTTACCACTTACGTCAGATCTATATAAGGTGCGCATACACGCGGAAAGGTTACTCCAGAATAAATTCTGGAGCACGTGCTCGAGCGGCCACCCGAAGCGTGCTGTGTCGCTGCGTTGGCACGTGCCGTTCTTTTCTTATCCAGAAAACACGCCGTTGGTCTTTCATAAAAACAGCGGGAGACCGACCGCAGAGAATAAGTATCAAAATAGCATCTGGTTCATTTAATATGCGTGCGATTACAATGAGAACGAAAATGTTGCCGCGACACACACACAATCTGACCTTACATAAAGCTATGGTAAATACGCCCGAGTACGCTAGATATATAATTTATTAATTAATTCCGATTATATATAATCCGCATATATTTACTCAATTTAGTTATTTTTTTTATAAAATTATTAAACCCATATGAAAATCACACACATGATAAAGCGAAATTAAAGTTAATCGATTTCTATATTTCTCGATGTTGTCCTTTCTCCAAGATAATTAAAACAACAATTAAAAGTAAGTTTACTGATAATTATATAATAATTACATGGAAGAGAGCGCCTGCAGTTTGTTAACAGGTATATTTCATGCATCGGAGATTCTTGAGATATCATTAGACCGTGTAGTCGAGCCAGAACTATTTCATAGCTTCGCGAGCATGAAATTAATACAGAATTGCGCTCATGACATTCGCATGGAAAATATTTTACGCGCTGTCGATTAAATTAGAATGACGGGCAAGACGGAAATGGAGTAATATTGGAAACAGTACGTCCTCATACATCTTTAAAGATTTACTACATTTTCATGTATCTATTTGAAAGTATACCGTTAGGTGCACATTTTTATAGATTTTATTGTAACGGTATTACGGTCAAAATTTTGTCACTCTTTCAAATAGCGGTATTAAAAAATGCATAAAGGTCAGAAATTATTGTGATATCTACAAATAAAACGATAATGACGTGATATCACGATACAATTTTACATGCTGATATCTACATCTATGAACTTAACTTTGAACGTAACTTTGAAATCTTTGTGATGCAACTTTTGCATCGGCGCTTTGATATCGAGATCTTATTACATTATGCATATTGGTTTTGATAACGCGAGTCGAGATAAGCATTAATTTGTTTGCAATGGCGAAAATAATGCAACAATTATTTCGCGATAATTATGTACATGTATACTAAATATGTATACTAAATAAAGCATTCCTCGAATTTTCAATCGAAGTAACTCGTGTAAATAGGCGCGGCTGCCGTAAAAGCTGCTCTCTTATCATTTACAGCTGACAATAAGCCTTCTAACCTCAATTGTTGCTCAACCACTACTATATACGTAGCAGCGTGCTACAATTGTTATGCAATTGCATGCCGCTGGAATACTAAATGGACCGCAATCGACTGCTGAAAAGTAAGATCGTTACGCAACTATGCCTAGGTCGCATAATGCCCGTGTTGCATGTATTTTCCCAATCAGTGGTTCTCAATGACATGTGACCGGTCATTTTGAATGAGTGAAAGACAATTTGAAGACGCGTAAATCAAAAATCAAAAATAATAAAGATAAAAATAATAGTAAAATTTTCTTTGCAGTTGTTTTCCTTTTTAATATCTTAACCGTTTGACGAGTTAAATTTTTTGTATTGTATGTTTTTTTTTTTTTCATTTGTCTCGTGTTTTCGTGCAATCAACCACGGTTTTTTACCATCAATAGCGCACATGTAAATGCATAATGTTTTCTTTGTTCGGGTTGGCTCCACATTGGAAATGCAATCCACAAGAAATTCCGCTGTATAGATTCGACTAACGAGAATGCCGTGCCATGAATGCGGTCGTTATGACGGGAAAACTTATCGCTCGAACCACTTCTTACTAGCCAGAGAAAATTAATCTCTGAATTCTGTCTGCAATCCTTGTCGGCGACCGTCGTCATTTATTGCGGGAGACTCAAGTTTAGATAAAGTTCTTCAATAAAGTGAATATACAGATTGCACAAGTGTTACTTTAAACTTGACATTTATATGTTTGTCTCGATTAAAAGTTACATATACAGATATCCAACAAGATTAAAAAATATTTTTTATATCACCTAATAAAAATATTAATGTAATTTTTAAAATATAATTTGGTATTAAAATAATACGTCATTATTTACTTTTCAAATAATGTCAAGAAAGTTGTCATTAAATCTTAAAAGACAGATTTAAAGGTTTAAATGCAATTCGTAAAATTTTTTGTTAGAAGAAACTAGATAATTTTATGCAAAATGACGCAGGTATAAGAATAATCGAAATAATGGAAATGATTTTGTGTTATAATCGAACTTTTATTTTGTCGCTGTAATTAACCAAACAAATATAATTT